>NW_026038171.1:0-57093 GCF_023373825.1 Bactrocera dorsalis
TCAAATCATTAAATTCACATATTTAAGTTAATTAACCTTCTTCATCGCACTGGAGTGGACATAAATCCATAACGGCAGTGAATTTGCAAGAATTCCACAACCTTATGTTTAAGTATAAAGTCGATTTTCTTGTATAAACACATTTATCAGTCGATAATGAGTTGCTTCAAATCATTAAATTCACATATTTAAGTTAATTAACCTTCTTCATCGCACTGAAGTGGACATAAATCCATAACGGCAGTTAATTTGCAAGAATTCCACAACCTAATATTTAAGTATAAAGTCGATTTTCTTGTATATACACATTTATCAATCGATAATGAGTTGCTTCAAATCATTAAATTCACATATTTAAGTTAATTAACCTTCTTCATCGCACTGAAGTGGACATAAATCCATAACGGCAGTTAATTTGCAAGAATTCCACACCCTTATATTTAAGTTAAACGACGATTTTCTTGTATAAACACATTTATCAATCGATAATGAGTTGCTTCAAATCATTAAATTCACATATTTAAGTTAATTAACCTTCTTCATCGCACTGAAGTGGACATAAATCCATAACGGCAGTTAATTTGCAAGAATTCCACAACCTTATGTTTAAGTACAACGACGATTTTCTTGTATAAACACATTTATCAATCGATAATGAGTTGCTTCAAATCATTAAATTCACATATTTAAGTTAATTAACCTTCTTCATTCGCACTGAAGTGGACATAAATCCATAACGGCAGTTAATTTGCAAGAATTCCACAACCTTATATTTAAGTATAAAGTCGATTTTCTTGTATAAACACATTTATCAATCGATAATGAGTTGCTTCAAATCATTAAATTCACATATTTAAGTTAATTAACCTTCTTCATCGCACTGAAGTGGACATAAATCCATAACGGCAGTTAATTTGCAAGAATTCCACAACCTTATGTTTAAGTATAAACGACGATTTTTCTTGTATATACACATTTATCAATCGATAATGAGTTGCTTCAAATCATTAAATTCACATATTTAAGTTAATTAACCTTCTTCATCGCACTGAAGTGGACATAAATCCATAACGGCAGTGAATTTGCAAGAATTCCACAACCTAATATTTAAGTATAAAGTCGATTTTCTTGTATAAACACATTTATCAATCGATAATGAGTTGCTTCAAATCATTAAATTCACATATTTAAGTTAATTAACCTTCTTCATCGCACTGAAGTGGACATAAATCCATAACGGCAGTGAATTTGCAAGAATTCCACAACCTTATGTTTAAGTACAACGACGATTTTCTTGTATAAACACATTTATCAATCGATAATGAGTTGCTTCAAATCATTAAATTCACATATTTAAGTTAATTAACCTTCTTCATCGCACTGAAGTGGACATAAATCCATAACGGCAGTTAATTTGCAAGAATTCCACAACCTAATATTTAAGTATAAAGACGATTTTCTTGTATATACACATTTATCAATCGATAATGAGTTGCTTCAAATCATTAAATTCACATATTTAAGTTAATTAACCTTCTTCATCGCACTGAAGTGGACATAAATCCATAACGGCAGTTAATTTGCAAGAATTCCACAACCTAATATTTAAGTATAAAGACGATTTTCTTGTATATACACATTTATCAATCGATAATGAGTTGCTTCAAATCATTAAATTCACATATTTAAGTTAATTAACCTTCTTCATCGCACTGAAGTGGACATAAATCCATAACGGCAGTTAATTTGCAAGAATTCCACAACCTTATGTTTAAGTATAAAGTCGATTTTCTTGTATATACACATTTATCAATCGATAATGAGTTGCTTCAAATCATTAAATTCACATATTTAAGTTAATTAACCTTCTTCATCGCACTGAAGTGGACATAAATCCATAACGGCAGTTAATTTGCAAGAATTCCACAACCTTATGTTTAAGTATAAAGTCGATTTTCTTGTATATACACATTTATCAATCGATAATGAGTTGCTTCAAATCATTAAATTCACATATTTAAGTTAATTAACCTTCTTCATCGCACTGAAGTGGACATAAATCCATAACGGCAGTTAATTTGCAAGAATTCCACAACCTTATATTTAAGTATAAAGTCGATTTTCTTGTATAAACACATTTATCAATCGATAATGAGTTGCTTCAAATCATTAAATTCACATATTTAAGTTAATTAACCTTCTTCATCGCACTGAAGTGGACATAAGTCCATAACGGTAGTTAAATTGCAAGAATTCCACAAATTAATATTTAAGTATAAAGTCGATTTTCTTGTACATACACATTTATCAATCGATAATGAGTTGCTTCAAATCATTAAATTCACACATTTAAGTTAATTAACCTTCTTCATCTCACTGAAGTGGACATAAATCCATAACGGCAGTAATTTCGAAGAATTCCACAACCTTATATTTAAGTATAAAGACGATTTTCTTGTATAAACACATTTATCAATCGATAATGAGTTGCTTCAAACCATTAAATTCACATATTTAAGTTAATTAACCTTCTTCATCGCACTGAAGTGGACATAAATCCATAACGGCAGTTAATTTGCAAGAATTCCACAACGTAATATTTAAGTATAAAGTCGATTTTCTTGTATATACACATTTATCAATCGATAATGAGTTGCTTCAAATCATTAAATTCACATATTTAAGTTAATTAACCTTCTTCATCGCACTGAAGTGGACATAAATCCATAACGGCAGTGAATTTGCAAGAATTCCACAACCTTATGTTTAAGTAAAAAGTCGATTTTCTTGTATAAACACATTTATCAATCGATAATGAGTTGCTTCAAATCATTAAATTCACATATTTAAGTTAATTAACCTTCTTCATCGCACTGAAGTGGACATAAATCCATAACGGCAGTTAATTTGCAAGAATTCCACAACCTTATGTTTAAGTACAACGACGATTTTCTTGTATAAACACATTTATCAATCGATAATGAGTTGCTTCAAATCATTAAATTCACATATTTAAGTTAATTAACCTTCTTCATCGCACTGAAGTGGACATAAATCCATAACGGCAGTGAATTTGCAAGAATTCCACAACCTAATATTTAAGTATAAAGTCGATTTTCTTGTATAAACACATTTATCAATCGATAATGAGTTGCTTCAAATCATTAAATTCACATATTTAAGTTAATTAACCTTCTTCATCTCACTGAAGTGGACATAAATCCATAACGGCAGTTAATTTGCAAGAATTCCACAACCTTATATTTAAGTATAAAGTCGATTTTCTTGTATAAACACATTTATCAATCGATAATGAGTTGCTTCAAATCATTAAATTCACATATTTAAGTTAATTAACCTTCTTCATCGCACTGAAGTGGACATAAATCCATAACGGCAGTTAATTTGCAAGAATTCCACAACCTTATGTTTAAGTATAAAGTCGATTTTCTTGTATATACACATTTATCAATCGATAATGAGTTGCTTCAAATCATTAAATTCACATATTTAAGTTAATTAACCTTCTTCATCGCACTGAAGTGGACATAAATCCATAACGGCAGTTAATTTGCAAGAATTCCACAACCTTATATTTAAGTATAAAGTCGATTTTCTTGTATAAACACATTTATCAATCGATAATGAGTTGCTTCAAATCATTAAATTCACATATTTAAGTTAATTAACCTTCTTCATCGCACTGAAGTGGACATAAATCCATAACGGCAGTTAATTTGCAAGAACTCCACAACCTAATATTTAAGTATAAAGTCGATTTTCTTGTATAAACACATTTATCAATCGATAATGAGTTGCTTCAAATCATTAAATTCACATATTTAAGTTAATTAACCTTCTTCATCGCACTGAAGTGGACATAAATCTATAACGGCAGTTAATTTGCAAGAATTCCACAACCTAATATTTAAGTATAAAGACGATTTTCTTGTATAAACACATTTATCAATCGATAATGAGTTGTTTTAAATCATTAAATTCACATATTTAAGTTAATAAACATTCTTCATCGCACTGAGGTGGACATAAATCCATAACGGCATTTAATTTGCAAGAATTCCACAACCTTATATTTAAGTATAAAGCCGATTTTCTTGTATATGCACATTTATCAATCGATAATGAGATGCTTCAAATCATTAAATTCACATATTTAAGTTAATTAACCTTTTTCATCGCACTGAAGTGGACATAAATCCATAACGGCATTTAATTTGCAAGAATTCCACAACCTTATATTTAAGTATAAAGTCGATTTTCTTGAATAAACACATTTATCAATCGATAATGAGTTGCTTCAAATCATTAAATTCACATATTTAAGTTAATTAACCTTCTTCATCGCACTGAAGTGGACATAAATCCATAACGGCAGTGAATTTGCAAGAATTCCACAACCTTATGTTTAAGTATAAAGTCGATTTTCTTGTATATACACATTTATCAATCGATAATGAGTTGCTTCAAATCATTATTTTCACATATTTAAGTTAATTTACCTTCTTCATCGCACTGAAGTGGACATAAATCCATAACGGCAGTTAATTTGCAAGAATTCCACAACCTTGTGTTTAAGTACAAAGTCGATTTTCTTGTATAAACACATTTATCAATCGATAATGAGATGCTTCAAATCATTAAATTCACATATTTAAGTTAATTAACCTTTTTCATCGCACTGAAGTGGACATAAATCCATAACGGCAGTGAATTTGCAAGAATTCCACAACCTTATATTTAAGTATAAAGTCGATTTTCTTGTATAAACACATTTATCAATCGATAATGAGATGCTTCAAATCATTAAATTCACATATTTAAGTTAATTAACCTTCTTCATCTCACTGAAGTGGACATAAATCCATAACGGCAGTTAATTTGCAAGAATTCCACAACCTAATATTTAAGTATAAAGTCGATTTTCTTGTATATACACATTTATCAATCGATAATGAGTTGCTTCAAATCATTAAATTCACATATTTAAGTTAATTAACCTTCTTCATCGCACTGAAGTGGACATAAATCCATAACGGCAGTGAATTTGCAATAATTCCACAACCTTATGTTTAAGTATAAACTCGATTTTCTTGTATATACACATCTATCAATCGATAATGAGTTTCTTCAAATCACTAAAATCACATATTTAAGTTAATTAACCTTCTTCATCTCACTGAAGTGGACACAAGTCCATAACGGCAGTTAATTTGCAAGAATTCCACAACCTTATGTTTAAGTATAAAGTCGATTTTCTTGTATATACACAATTATCAATCGATAATGAGTTGCTTCAAATCATTAAATTCACATATTTAAGTTAATTAACCTTCTTCATCGCACTGAAGTGGACATAAATCCATAACGGCAGTGAATTTGCAAGAATTCCACAACCTTATATTTAAGTATAAAGTCGATTTTCTTGTATATACACATTTATCAATCGATAATGAGTTGCTTCAAATCATTAAATTCACATATTTAAGTTAATTAACCTTCTTCATCTCACTGAAGTGGACATAAATCCATAACGGCAGTTAATTTGCAAGAATTCCACAACCTTATGTTTAAGTACAAAGTCGATTTTCTTGTATATACACATTTATCAATCGATAATGAGTTGCTTCAAATCATTAAATTCACATATTTAAGTTAATTAACCTTCTTCATCGCACTGAAGTGGACATAAATCCATAACGGCAGTTAATTTGCAAGAATTCCACAACCTTATGTTTAAGTATAAAGTCGATTTTCTTGTATATACACATTTATCAATCGATAATGAGTTGCTTCAAATCATTAAATTCACATATTTAAGTTAATTAACCTTCTTCATCGCACTGAAGTGGACATAAATCCATAACGGCAGTGAATTTGCAAGAATTCCACAACCTTATGTTTAAGTACAAAGTCGATTTTCTTGTATATACACATTTATCAATCGATAATGAGTTGCTTCAAATCATTAAATTCACATATTTAAGTTAATTAACCTTCTTCATCGCACTGAAGTGGACATAAATCCATAACGGCAGTGAATTTGCAAGAATTCCACAACCTTATGTTTAAGTATAAAGTCGATTTTCTTGTATATACACATTTATCAATCGATAATGAGTTGCTTCAAATCATTAAATTCACATATTTAAGTTAATTAACCTTCTTCATCGCACTGAAGTGGACATAAATCCATAACGGCAGTTAATTTGCAAGAATTCCACAACCTTATGTTTAAGTATAAAGTCGATTTTCTTGTATATACACATTTATCAATCGATAATGAGTTGCTTCAAATCATTAAATTCACATATTTAAGTTAATTAACCTTCTTCATCTCACTGAAGTGGACATAAATCCATAACGGCAGTTAATTTGCAAGAATTCCACAACCTTATGTTTAAGTATAAAGTCGATTTTCTTGTATATACACATTTATCAATCGATAATGAGTTGCTTCAAATCATTAAATTCACATATTTAAGTTAATTAACCTTCTTCATCTCACTGAAGTGGACATAAATCCATAACGGCAGTTAATTTGCAAGAATTCCACAACCTTATATTTAAGTATAAAGTCGATTTTCTTGTATATACACATTTATCAATCGATAATGAGTTGCTTCAAATCATTAAATTCACATATTTAAGTTAATTAACCTTCTTCATCTCACTGAAGTGGACATAAATCCATAACGGCAGTTAATTTGCAAGAATTCCACAACCTAATATTAAAGTATAAAGTCGATTTTCTTGTATATACACATTTATCAATCGATAATGAGTTGCTTCAAATCATTAAATTCACATATTTAAGTTAATTAACCTTCTTCATCTCACTGAAGTGGACATAAATCCATAACGGCAGTGAATTTGCAAGAATTCCACAACCTTATGTTTAAGTATAAAGTCGATTTTCTTGTATATACACATTTATCAATCGATAATGAGTTGCTTCAAATCATTAAATTCACATATTTAAGTTAATTAACCTTCTTCATCTCACTGAAGTGGACATAAATCCATAACGGCAGTTAATTTGCAAGAATTCCACAACCTTATATTTAAGTACAAGTCGATTTTCTTGTATATACACATTTATCAATCGATAATGAGTTGCTTCAAATCATTAAATTCACATATTTAAGTTAATTAACCTTCTTCATCTCACTGAAGTGGACATAAATCCATAACGGCAGTTAATTTGCAAGAATTCCACAACCTTATGTTTAAGTATAAAGTCGATTTTCTTGTATATACACATTTATCAATCGATAATGAGTTGCTTCAAATCATTAAATTCACATATTTAAGTTAATTAACCTTCTTCATCTCACTGAAGTGGACATAAAGCCATAACGGCAGTGAATTTGCAAGAATTCCACAACCTTATGTTTAAGTATAAAGTCGATTTTCTTGTATATACACATTTATCAATCGATAATGAGTTGCTTCAAATCATTAAATTCACATATTTAAGTTAATTAACCTTCTTCATCGCACTGAAGTGGACATAAAGCCATAACGGCAGTTAATTTGCAAGAATTCCACAACCTTATGTTTAAGTATAAAGTCGATTTTCTTGTATATACACATTTATCAATCGATAATGAGTTGCTTCAAATCATTAAATTCACATATTTAAGTTAATTAACCTTCTTCATCTCACTGAAGTGGACATAAATCCATAACGGCAGTGAATTTGCAAGAATTCCACAACCTTATATTTAAGTACAAGGACGATTTTCTTGTATAAACACATTTATCAATCGATAATGAGATGCTTCAAATCATTAAATTCACATATTTAAGTTAATTAACCTTCTTCATCTCACTGAAGTGGACATAAATCCATAACGGCAGTGAATTTGCAAGAATTCCACAACCTTATGTTTAAGCATAAAGTCGATTTTCTTGTATATACACATTTATCAATCGATAATGAGTTGCTTCAAATCATTAAATTCACATATTTAAGTTAATTAACCTTCTTCATCTCACTGAAGTGGACATAAATCCATAACGGCAGTGAATTTGCAAGAATTCCACAACCTTATGTTTAAGTATAAAGTCGATTTTCTTGTATATACACATTTATCAATCGATAATGAGTTGCTTCAAATCATTAAATTCACATATTTAAGTTAATTAACCTTCTTCATCTCACTGAAGTGGACATAAATCCATAACGGCAGTTAATTTGCAAGAATTCCACAACCTTATGTTTAAGTATAAAGTCGATTTTCTTGTATATACACATTTATCAATCGATAATGAGTTGCTTCAAATCATTAAATTCACATATTTAAGTTAATTAACCTTCTTCATCTCACTGAAGTGGACATAAAGCCATAACGGCAGTGAATTTGCAAGAATTCCACAACCTTATATTTAAGTATAAAGTCGATTTTCTTGTATATACACATTTATCAATCGATAATGAGTTGCTTCAAATCATTAAATTCACATATTTAAGTTAATTAACCTTCTTCATCTCACTGAAGTGGACATAAATCCATAACGGCAGTTAATTTGCAAGAATTCCACAACCTTATGTTTAAGTATAAAGTCGATTTTCTTGTATATACACATTTATCAATCGATAATGAGTTGCTTCAAATCATTAAATTCACATATTTAAGTTAATTAACCTTCTTCATCTCACTGAAGTGGACATAAATCCATAACGGCAGTGAATTTGCAATAATTCCACAACCTTATATTTAAGTATAAAGTCGATTTTCTTGTATATACACATTTATCAATCGATAATGAGTTGCTTCAAATCATTAAATTCACATATTTAAGTTAATTAACCTTCTTCATCTCACTGAAGTGGACATAAATCCATAACGGCAGTGAATTTGCAAGAATTCCACAACCTTATGTTTAAGTATAAAGTCGATTTTCTTGTATATACACATTTATCAATCGATAATGAGTTGCTTCAAATCATTAAATTCACATATTTAAGTTAATTAACCTTCTTCATCTCACTGAAGTGGACATAAAGCCATAACGGCAGTTAATTTGCAAGAATTCCACAACCTAATATTTAAGTATAAAGTCGATTTTCTTGTATATACACATTTATCAATCGATAATGAGTTGCTTCAAATCATTAAATTCACATATTTAAGTTAATTAACCTTCTTCATCTCACTGAAGTGGACATAAATCCATAACGGCAGTGAATTTGCAATAATTCCACAACCTTATATTTAAGTATAAAGTCGATTTTCTTGTATATACACATTTATCAATCGATAATGAGTTGCTTCAAATCATTAAATTCACATATTTAAGTTAATTAACCTTCTTCATCTCACTGAAGTGGACATAAATCCATAACGGCAGTTAATTTGCAAGAATTCCACAACCTTATATTTAAGTATAAAGTCGATTTTCTTGTATATACACATTTATCAATCGATAATGAGTTGCTTCAAATCATTAAATTCACATATTTAAGTTAATTAACCTTCTTCATCTCACTGAAGTGGACATAAATCCATAACGGCAGTGAATTTGCAAGAATTCCACAACCTTATATTTAAGTATAAAGTCGATTTTCTTGTATATACACATTTATCAATCGATAATGAGTTGCTTCAAATCATTAAATTCACATATTTAAGTTAATTAACCTTCTTCATCTCACTGAAGTGGACATAAATCCATAACGGCAGTTAATTTGCAAGAATTCCACAACCTAATATTTAAGTATAAAGTCGATTTTCTTGTATAAACACATTTATCAATCGATAATGAGTTGCTTCAAATCATTAAATTCACATATTTAAGTTAATTAACCTTCTTCATCTCACTGAAGTGGACATAAATCCATAACGGCAGTGAATTTGCAAGAATTCCACAACCTTATGTTTAAGTATAAAGTCGATTTTCTTGTATATACACATTTATCAATCGATAATGAGTTGCTTCAAATCATTAAATTCACATATTTAAGTTAATTAACCTTCTTCATCTCACTGAAGTGGACATAAATCCATAACGGCAGTTAATTTGCAAGAATTCCACAACCTTATATTTAAGTATAAAGTCGATTTTCTTGTATATACACATTTATCAATCGATAATGAGTTGCTTCAAATCATTAAATTCACATATTTAAGTTAATTAACCTTCTTCATCTCACTGAAGTGGACATAAATCCATAACGGCAGTTAATTTGCAAGAATTCCACAACCTTATATTTAAGTACAAAGTCGATTTTCTTGTATATACACATTTATCAATCGATAATGAGTTGCTTCAAATCATTAAATTCACATATTTAAGTTAATTAACCTTCTTCATCGCACTGAAGTGGACATAAATCCATAACGGCAGTTAATTTGCAAGAATTCCACAACCTTATGTTTAAGTATAAAGTCGATTTTCTTGTATATACACATTTATCAATCGATAATGAGTTGCTTCAAATCATTAAATTCACATATTTAAGTTAATTAACCTTCTTCATCGCACTGAAGTGGACATAAATCCATAACGGCAGTTAATTTGCAAGAATTCCACAACCTTATGTTTAAGTATAAAGACGATTTTCTTGTATATACACATTTATCAATCGATAATGAGTTGCTTCAAATCATTAAATTCACATATTTAAGTTAATTAACCTTCTTCATCGCACTGAAGTGGACATAAATCCATAACGGCAGTGAATTTGCAAGAATTCCACAACCTTATGTTTAAGTATAAAGTCGATTTTCTTGTATATACACATTTATCAATCGATAATGAGTTGCTTCAAATCATTAAATTCACATATTTAAGTTAATTAACCTTCTTCATCGCACTGAAGTGGACATAAATCCATAACGGCAGTGAATTTGCAAGAATTCCACAACCTTATGTTTAAGTATAAAGTCGATTTTCTTGTATATACACATTTATCAATCGATAATGAGTTGCTTCAAATCATTAAATTCACATATTTAAGTTAATTAACCTTCTTCATCTCACTGATGTGGACATAAATCCATAACGGCAGTTAATTTGCAAGAATTCCACAACCGAATATTTAAGTACAAAAAGTCGATTTTCATGTATATACACATTTATCAATCGATAATGAGTTGCTTCAAATCATTAAATTCACATATTTAAGTTAATTAACCTTCTTCATCTCACTGAAGTGGACATAAATCCATAACGGCAGTTAATTTGCAAGAATTCCACAACCTTATTTAAGTATAAAGTCGATTTTCTTGTATATACACATTTATCAATCGATAATGAGTTGCTTCAAATCATTAAATTCACATATTTAAGTTAATTAACCTTCTTCATCGCACTGAAGTGGACATAAATCCATAACGGCAGTTAATTTTCAAGAATTCCTCAACCTTATATTTAAGTATAAAGTCGATTTTCTTGTATATACACATTTATCAATCGATAATGAGTTGCTTCAAATCATTAAATTCACATATTTAAGTTAATTAACCTTCTTCATCGCACTGAAGTGGACATAAATCCATAACGGCAGTTAATTTGCAAGAATTCCACAACCTTATATTTAAGTATAAAGTCGATTTTCTTGTATAAACACATTTATCAATCGATAATGAGTTGCTTCAAATCATTATATTCACATATTTAAGTTAATTAACCTTCTTCATCTCACTGAAGTGGACATAAATCCATAACGGCAGTTAATTTGCAAGAATTCCACAACCTTATATTTAAGTATAAAGTCGATTTTCTTGTATATACACATTTATCAATCGATAATGAGTTGCTTCAAATCATTAAATTCACATATTTAAGTTAATTAACCTTCTTCATCTCACTGAAGTGGACATAAATCCATAACGGCAGTTAATTTGCAAGAATTCCACAACCTTATATTTAAGTATAAAGTCGATTTTCTTGTATAAACACATTTATCAATCGATAATGAGTTGCTTCAAATCATTAAATTCACATATTTAAGTTAATTAACCTTCTTCATCGCACTGAAGTGGACATAAATCCATAACGGCAGTTAATTTGCAAGAATTCCACAACCTTATGTTTAAGTATAAAGTCGATTTTCTTGTATAAACACATTTATCAATCGATAATGAGTTGCTTCAAATCATTAAATTCACATATTTAAGTTAATTAACCTTCTTCATCGCACTGAAGTGGACATAAATCCATAACGGCAGTTAATTTGCAAGAATTCCACAACCTAATATTTAAGTATAAAGTCGATTTTCTTGTATATACACATTTATCAATCGATAATGAGTTGCTTCAAATCATTAAATTCACATATTTAAGTTAATTAACCTTCTTCATCTCACTGAAGTGGACATAAATCCATAACGGCAGTTAATTTGCAAGAATTCCACAACCTTATGTTTAAGTATAAAGTCGATTTTCTTGTATAAACACATTTATCAATCGATAATGAGTTGCTTCAAATCATTAAATTCACATATTTAAGTTAATTAACCTTCTTCATCTCACTGGAGTGGACATAAATCCATAACGGCAGTGAATTTGCAAGAATTCCACAACCTTATGTTTAAGTATAAAGTCGATTTTCTTGTATATACACATTTATCAATCGATAATGAGTTGCTTCAAATCATTAAATTCACATATTTAAGTTAATTAACCTTCTTCATCTCACTGAAGTGGACAAAAATCCATAACGGCAGTTAATTTGCAAGAATTCCACAACCTAATATTTAAGTATAAAGTCGATTTTCTTGTATATACTTACACATTAATCAATCGATAATGAGATGCTTCAAATCATTAAATTCACATATTTAAGTTAATTAACCTTCTTAATTGCACTGAAGTGGACATAAATCCATAACGGCAGTTAATTTGCAAGAATTCCACAGCCTAATATTTAAGTATAAAATCGATTTTCTTGTATATACACATTTATCAATCGATAATAAATTGCTTCAAATCATTATATTCACATATTTAAGTTAATTAACCTTCTTCATCTCACTGAAGTGGACATAAATCCATAACGGCAGTTAATTTGCAAGAATTCCACAGCCTAATATTTAAGTATAAAATCGATTTTCTTGTATATACACATTTATCAATCGATAATGAGTTGCTTCAAATCATAAAATTTGCATATTTAAGATAATTAACCTTCTTCATCTCACTGAAGTGGACATAAATCCATAACGGTAGTTAATTTGCAAGAATTCCACAACCTAATATTTAAGTACAAAGTTGATTTTCTTGTATATACACATTTATCAATCGATAATAAGTTGCTTCAAATCATAAAATTCACATATTTAAGTTAATAAACCTTCTTCATCTCACTGGAGTGGACATAAAGCCATAACGGCAGTTAATTTGCAAGAATTCCACAACCTTATATTTAAGTATAAAGACGATTTTCTTGTATATACACATTTATCAATCGATAATGAGTTGCTTCAAATCATTAAATTCACATATTTAAGTTAATTAACCTTCTTCATCTCACTGAAGTGGACATAAATCCATAACGGCAGTGAATTTGCAAGAATTCCACAACCTTATGTTTAAGTACAAAGACGATTTTCTTGTATATACACATTTATCAATCGATAATGAGTTGCTTCAAATCATTAAATTCACATATTTAAGTTAATTAACCTTCTTCATCGCACTGAAGTGGACATAAATCCATAACGGCAGTTAATTTGCAAGAATTCCACAACCTAATATTTAAGTATAAAGTCGATTTTCTTGTATATACACATTTATCAATCGATAATGAGTTGCTTCAAATCATTAAATTCACATATTTAAGTTAATTAACCTTCTTCATCTCACTGAAGTGGACATAAATCCATAACGGCAGTTAATTTGGAAGAATTCCACAACCTTATATTTAAGTATAAAGACGATTTTCTTGTATAAACACATTTATCAATCGATAATGAGTTGCTTCAAATCATTAAATTCACATATTTAAGTTAATTAACCTTCTTCATCTCACTGAAGTGGACATAAATCCATAACGGCAGTTAATTTGCAAGAATTCCACAACCTTATGTTTAAGTACAACGACGATTTTCTTGTATATACACATTTATCAATCGATAATGAGTTGCTTCAAATCATTAAATTCACATATTTAAGTTAATTAACCTTCTTCATCTCACTGAAGTGGACATAAATCCATAACGGCAGTTAATTTGCAAGAATTCCACAACCTTATGTTTAAGTATAAAGTCGATTTTCTTGTATAAACACATTTATCAATCGATAATGAGTTGCTTCAAATCATTAAATTCACATATTTAAGTTAATTAACCTTCTTCATCTCACTGAAGTGGACATAAATCCATAACGGCAGTTAATTTGCAAGAATTCCACAACCTAATATTTAAGTATAAAGACGATTTTCTTGTATAAACACATTTATCAATCGATAATGAGTTGCTTCAAATCATTATATTCACATATTTAAGTTAATTAACCTTCTTCATCTCACTGGAGTGGACATAAATCCATAACGGCAGTTAATTTGCAAGAATTCCACAACCTTATGTTTAAGTATAAAGACGATTTTCTTGTATAAACACATTTATCAGTCGATAATAAGCTGCTTCAAATCATTAAATTCACATATTTAAGTTAATTAACTTTCTTCATCTCACTGAAGTGGACATAAAGCCATAACGGCAGTTAATTTGCAAGAATTCCACAACCTTATGTTTAAGTATAAAGTCGATTTTCTTGTATATACACATTTATCAATCGATAATGAGTTGCTTCAAATCATTAAATTCACATATTTAAGTTAATTAACCTTCTTCATCTCACTGAAGTGGACATAAATCCATAACGGCAGTGAATTTGCAAGAATTCCACAACCTTATATTTAAGTATAAAGACGATTTTCTTGTATAAACACATTTATCAATCGATAATGAGTTGCTTCAAATCATTAAATTCACATATTTAAGTTAATTAACCTTCTTCATCTCACTGAAGTGGACATAAATCCATAACGGCAGTTAATTTGCAAGAATTCCACAACCTAATATTTAAGTATAAAGACGATTTTCTTGTATAAACACATTTATCAATCGATAATGAGTTGCTTCAAATCATTAAATTCACATATTTAAGTTAATTAACCTTCTTCATCGCACTGAAGTGGACATAAATCCGTAACGGCAGTTAATTTGCAAGAATTCCACAACCTTATGTTTAAGTACAAAGACTATTTTCTTTTATAAACACATTTATCGGTCGATAATAAGTTACTTCAAATCATTAAATTCACATATTTAAGTTAATTACCTTTTTCATCGCACTGAAGTGGACATAAATCCATAACGGCAGTTAATTTGCAAGAATTCCACAACCTTATGTTTAAGTACAACGACAACTTTCTTGTACTAACACATTTATCAATCAATAATGAGTTGCTTCAAATCATTAAATTCACATATTTAAGTTAATTAACCTTCTTCATCGCACTGAAGTGGACATAAATCCATAACGGCAGTTAATTTGCAAGAATTCCACAACCTAATATTTAAGTATAAAGTCGATTTTCTTGTATATACACATTTATCAATCGATAATGAGTTGCTTCAAATCATTAAATTCACATATTTAAGTTAATTAACCTTCTTCATCTCACTGAGGTGGACATAAATCCATAACGGCAGTTAATTTGCAAGAATTCCACAACCTTATATTTAAGTATAAAGACGATTTTCTTGTATAAACACATTTATCAATCGATAATGAGTTGCTTCAAATCATTAAATTCACATATTTAAGTTAATTAACCTTCTTCATCGCACTGAAGTGGACATAAATCCATAACGGCAGTTAATTTGCAAGAATTCCACAACCTTATATTTAAGTATAAAGTCGATTTTCTTGTATATACACATTTATCAATCGATAATGAGTTGCTTCAAATCATTAAATTCACATATTTAAGTTAATTAACCTTCTTCATCTCACTGAAGTGGACATAAATCCATAACGGCAGTGAATTTGCAAGAATTCCACAACCTTATGTTTAAGTACAACGACGATTTTCTTGTATAAACACATTTATCAATCGATAATGAGTTGCTTCAAATCATTAAATTCACATATTTAAGTTAATTAACCTTCTTCATCTCACTGAAGTGGACATAAATCCATAACGGCAGTTAATTTGCAAGAATTCCACAACCTTATATTTAAGTATAAAGTCGATTTTCTTGTATATACACATTTATCAATCGATAATGAGTTGCTTCAAATCATTAAATTCACATATTTAAGTTAATTAACCTTCTTCATCGCACTGAAGTGGACATAAATCCATAACGGCAGTTAATTTGCAAGAATTCCACAACCTTATGTTTAAGTATAAAGTCGATTTTCTTGTATATACACATTTATCAATCGATAATGAGTTGCTTCAAATCATTAAATTCACATATTTAAGTTAATTAACCTTCTTCATCGCACTGAAGTGGACATAAATCCATAACGGCAGTTAATTTGCAAGAATTCCACAACCTTATGTTTAAGTATAAAGACGATTTTCTTGTATATACACATTTATCAATCGATAATGAGTTGCTTCAAATCATTAAATTCACATATTTAAGTTAATTAACCTTCTTCATCTCACTGAAGTGGACATAAATCCATAACGGCAGTGAATTTGCAAGAATTCCACAACCTAATGTTTAAGTATAAAGTCGATTTTCTTGTATAAACACATTTATCAATCGATAATGAGTTGCTTCAAATCATTATATTCACATATTTAAGTTAATTAACCTTCTTCATCGCACTGAAGTGGACATAAATCCATAACGGCAGTTAATTTGCAAGAATTCCACAACCTAATATTTAAGTATAAAGTCGATTTTCTTGTATAAACACATTTATCAATCGATAATGAGTTGCTTCAAATCATTAAATTCACATATTTAAGTTAATTAACCTTCTTCATCTCACTGAAGTGGACATAAATCCATAACGGCAGTTAATTTGCAAGAATTCCACAACCGTATGTTTAAGTATAAAGTCGATTTTCTTGTATAAACACATTTATCAGTCGATAATGAGTTGCTTCAAATCATTAAATTCACATATTTAAGTTAATTAACCTTCTTCATCGCACTGAAGTGGACATAAATCCATAACGGAAGTTAATTTGCAAGAATTCCACAACCTTATATTTAAGTATAAAGTCGATTTTCTTGTATAAACACATTTATCAATCGATAATGAGTTGCTTCAAATCATTAAATTCACATATTTAAGTTAATTAACCTTCTTCATCTCACTGAAGTGGACATAAATCCATAACGGCAGTTAATTTGCAAGAATTCCACAACCTTATATTTAAGTATAAAGTCGATTTTCTTGTATATACACATTTATCAATCGATAATGAGTTGCTTCAAATCATTAAATTCACATATTTAAGTTAATTAACCTTCTTCATCTCACTGAAGTGGACATAAATCCATAACGGCAGTTAATTTGCAAGAATTCCACAACCTTATATTTAAGTATAAAGTCGATTTTCTTGTATAAACACATTTATCAATCGATAATGAGTTGCTTCAAATCATTAAATTCACATATTTAAGTTAATTAACCTTCTTCATCGCACTGAAGTGGACATAAATCCATAACGGCAGTTAATTTGCAAGAATTCCACAACCTAATATTTAAGTATAAAGTCGATTTTCTTGTATAAACACATTTATCAATCGATAATGAGTTGCTTCAAATCATTAAATTCACATATTTAAGTTAATTAACCTTCTTCATCGCACTGAAGTGGACATAAATCCATAACGGCAGTTAATTTGCAAGAATTCCACAACCTAATATTTAAGTATAAAGTCGATTTTCTTGTATATACACATTTATCAATCGATAATGAGTTGCTTCAAATCATTAAATTCACATATTTAAGTTAATTAACCTTCTTCATCGCACTGAAGTGGACATAAATCCATAACGGCAGTTAATTTGCAAGAATTCCACAACCTTATGTTTAAGTATAAAGTCGATTTTCTTGTATATACACATTTATCAATCGATAATGAGTTGCTTCAAATCATTATATTCACATATTTAAGTTAATTAACCTTCTTCATCGCACTGAAGTGGACATAAATCCATAACGGCAGTTAATTTGCAAGAATTCCACAACCTTATATTTAAGTATAAAGTCGATTTTCTTGTATAAACACATTTATCAATCGATAATGAGTTGCTTCAAATCATTAAATTCACATATTTAAGTTAATTAACCTTCTTCATCGCACTGAAGTGGACATAAATCCATAACGGCAGTTAATTTGCAAGAATTCCACAACCTTATGTTTAAGTACAACGACGATTTTCTTGTATAAACACATTTATCAATCGATAATGAGTTGCTTCAAATCATTAAATTCACATATTTAAGTTAATTAACCTTCTTCATCTCACTGAAGTGGACATAAAGCCATAACGGCAGTGAATTTGCAAGAATTCCACAACCTTATGTTTAAGTATAAAGTCGATTTTCTTGTATATACACATTTATCAATCGATAATGAGTTGCTTCAAATCATTAAATTCACATATTTAAGTTAATTAACCTTCTTCATCGCACTGAAGTGGACATAAATCCATAACGGCAGTGAATTTGCAAGAATTCCACAACCTTATGTTTAAGTATAAAGTCGATTTTCTTGTAACGGGTGATTTTTTTGAGGTTAGGATTTTCATGCATTAGTATTTGACAGATCACGTGGGATTTCAGACATGGTGTCAAAGAGAAAGATGCTCAGTATGCTTTGACATTTCATCATGAATAGACTTACTAACGAGCAACGCTTGCAAATCATTGAATTTTATTACCAAAATCAGTGTTCGGTTCGAAATGTGTTTTATCGACAAATTTTGTTCAGCGATGAGGCTCATTTCTGGTTGAATGGCTACGTAAATAAGCAAAATTGCCGCATTTGGGGTGAAGAGCAACCAGAAGCCGTTCAAGAACTGCCCATGCATCCCGAAAAATGCACTGTTTGGTGTGGTTTGTACGCTGGTGGAATCATTGGACCGTATTTTTTCAAAGATGCTGTTGGACGCAACGTTACGGTGAATGGCGATCGCTATCGTTCGATGCTAACAAACTTTTTGTTGCCAAAAATGGAAGAACTGAACTTGGTTGACATGTGGTTTCAACAAGATGGCGCTACATGCCACACAGCTCGCGATTCTATGGCCATTTTGAGGGAAAACTTCGGACAACAATTCATCTCAAGAAATGGACCCGTAAGTTGGCCACCAAGATCATGCGATTTAACGCCTTTAGACTATTTTTTGTGGGGCTACGTCAAGTCTAAAGTCTACAGAAATAAGCCAGCAACTATTCCAGCTTTGGAAGACAACATTTCCGAAGAAATTCGGGCTATTCCGGCCGAAATGCTCGAAAAAGTTGCCCAAAATTGGACTTTCCGAATGGACCACCTAAGACGCAGCCGCGGTCAACATTTAAATGAAATTATCTTCAAAAAGTAAATGTCATGAACCAATCTAACGTTTCAAATAAAGAACCGATGAGATTTTGCAAATTTTATGCGTTTTTTTTTTAAAAAAAGTTATCAAGCTCTTAAAAAATCACCCTTTATAAACACATTTATCAATCGATAATGAGTTGCTTCAAATCATTAAATTCACATATTTAAGTTAATTAACCTTCTTCATCGCACTGAAGTGGACATAAATCCATAACGGCAGTTAATTTGCAAGAATTCCACAACCTTATGTTTAAGTATAAAGTCGATTTTCTTGTATAAACACATTTATCAATCGATAATGAGTTGCTTCAAATCATTAAATTCACATATTTAAGTTAATTAACCTTCTTCATCGCACTGAAGTGGACATAAATCCATAACGGCAGTGAATTTGCAAGAATTCCACAACCTTATGTTTAAGTACAACGACGATTTTCTTGTATAAACACATTTATCAATCGATAATGAGTTGCTTCAAATCATTAAATTCACATATTTAAGTTAATTAACCTTCTTCATCGCACTGAAGTGGACATAAATCCATAACGGCAGTGAATTTGCAAGAATTCCACAACCTTATATTTAAGTATAAAGTCGATTTTCTTGTATATACACATTTATCAATCGATAATGAGTTGCTTCAAATCATTAAATTCACATATTTAAGTTAATTAACCTTCTTCATCTCACTGAAGTGGACATAAATCCATAACGGCAGTTAATTTGCAAGAATTCCACAACCTTATGTTTAAGTATAAAGTCGATTTTCTTGTATAAACACATTTATCAGTCGATAATGAGTTGCTTCAAATCATTAAATTCACATATTTAAGTTAATTAACCTTCTTCATCGCACTGAAGTGGACATAAATCCATAACGGCAGTTAATTTGCAAGAATTCCACAACCTTATATTTAAGTATAAAGTCGATTTTCTTGTATAAACACATTTATCAATCGATAATGAGTTGCTTCAAATCATTAAATTCACATATTTAAGTTAATTAACCTTCTTCATCGCACTGAAGTGGACATAAATCCATAACGGCAGTGAATTTGCAAGAATTCCACAACCTTATGTTTAAGTATAAAGACGATTTTCTTGTATAAACACATTTATCAATCGATAATGAGTTGCTTCAAATCATTAAATTCACATATTTAAGTTAATTAACCTTCTTCATCGCACTGAAGTGGACATAAATCCATAACGGCAGTTAATTTGCAAGAATTCCACAACCTTATGTTTAAGTATAAAGTCGATTTTCTTGTATATACACATTTATCAATCGATAATGAGTTGCTTCAAATCATTAAATTCACATATTTAAGTTAATTAACCTTCTTCATCTCACTGAAGTGGACATAAATCCATAACGGCAGTGAATTTGCAAGAATTCCACAACCTTATGTTTAAGTATAAAGTCGATTTTCTTGTATATACACATTTATCAATCGATAATGAGTTGCTTCAAATCATTAAATTCACATATTTAAGTTAATTAACCTTCTTCATCGCACTGAAGTGGACATAAATCCATAACGGCAGTTAATTTGCAAGAATTCCACAACCTTATGTTTAAGTATAAAGTCGATTTTCTTGTATATACACATTTATCAATCGATAATGAGTTGCTTCAAATCATTAAATTCACATATTTAAGTTAATTAACCTTCTTCATCTCACTGAAGTGGACATAAATCCATAACGGCAGTTAATTTGCAAGAATTCCACAACCTTATGTTTAAGTATAAAGTCGATTTTCTTGTATAAACACATTTATCAATCGATAATGAGTTGCTTCAAATCATTAAATTCACATATTTAAGTTAATTAACCTTCTTCATCGCACTGAAGTGGACATAAATCCATAACGGCAGTGAATTTGCAAGAATTCCACAACCTTATATTTAAGTATAAAGTCGATTTTCTTGTATATACACATTTATCAATCGATAATGAGTTGCTTCAAATCATTAAATTCACATATTTAAGTTAATTAACCTTCTTCATCGCACTGAAGTGGACATAAATCCATAACGGCAGTTAATTTGCAAGAATTCCACAACCTTATGTTTAAGAACAAAGTCGATTTTCTTGTATAAACACATTTATCAGTCGATAATGAGTTGCTTCAAATCATTAAATTCACATATTTAAGTTAATTAACCTTCTTCATCTCACTGGAGTGGACATAAATCCATAACGGCAGTTAATTTGCAAGAATTCTACAACCTTATATTTAAGTATAAAGTCGATTTTCTTGTATAAACACATTTATCAATCGATAATGAGTTGCTTCAAATCATTAAATTCACATATTTAAGTTAATTAACCTTCTTCATCTCACTGAAGTGGACATAAATCCATAACGGCAGTGAATTTGCAAGAATTCCACAACCTTATGTTTAAGTATAAAGTCGATTTTCTTGTATATACACATTTATCAATCGATAATGAGTTGCTTCAAATCATTAAATTCACATATTTAAGTTAATTAACCTTCTTCATCGCACTGAAGTGGACATAAATCCATAACGGCAGTTAATTTGCAAGAATTCCACAACCTTATGTTTAAGTATAAAGTCGATTTTCTTGTATAAACACATTTATCAATCGATAATGAGTTGCTTCAAATCATTAAATTCACATATTTAAGTTAATTAACCTTCTTCATCGCACTGAAGTGGACATAAATCCATAACGGCAGTGAATTTGCAAGAATTCCATAACCTTATGTTTAAGTATAAAGTCGATTTTCTTGTATATATCCATTTATCAATCGATAATGAGTTGCTTCAAATCATTAAATTCACATATTTAAGTTAATTAACCTTCTTCATCGCACTGAAGTGGACATAAATCCATAACGGCAGTGAATTTGCAAGAATTCCACAACCTTATGTTTAAGTATAAAGACGATTTTCTTGTATATACACATTTATCAATCGATAATGAGTTGCTTCAAATCATTAAATTCACATATTTAAGTTAATTAACCTTCTTCATCTCACTGAAGTGGACATAAATCCATAACGGCAGTTAATTTGCAAGAATTCCACAACCTTATATTTAAGTATAAAGTCGATTTTCTTGTATAAACACATTTATCAATCGATAATGAGTTGCTTCAAATCATTAAATTCACATATTTAAGTTAATTAACCTTCTTCATCGCACTGAAGTGGACATAAATCCATAACGGCAGTGAATTTGCAAGAATTCCACAACCTTATATTTAAGTATAAAGTCGATTTTCTTGTATAAACACATTTATCAGTCGATAATGAGTTGCTTCAAATCATTAAATTCACATATTTAAGTTAATTAACCTTCTTCATCGCACTGAAGTGGACATAAATCCATAACGGAAGTTAATTTGCAAGAATTCCACAACCTTATGTTTAAGTATAAAGTCGATTTTCTTGTATAAACACATTTATCAGTCGATAATGAGTTGCTTCAAATCATTAAATTCACATATTTAAGTTAATTAACCTTCTTCATCTCACTGAAGTGGACATAAATCCATAACGGCAGTTAATTTGCAAGAATTCCACAACCTAATATTTAAGTATAAAGTCGATTTTCTTGTATAAACACATTTATCAATCGATAATGAGTTGCTTCAAATCATTAAATTCACATATTTAAGTTAATTAACCTTCTTCATCGCACTGAAGTGGACATAAATCCATAACGGCAGTTAATTTGCAAGAATTCCACAACCTTATGTTTAAGTATAAAGTCGATTTTCTTGTATATACACATTTATCAATCGATAATGAGTTGCTTCAAATCATTAAATTCACATATTTAAGTTAATTAACCTTCTTCATCGCACTGAAGTGGACATAAATCCATAACGGCAGTGAATTTGCAAGAATTCCACAACCTTATGTTTAAGTATAAAGTCGATTTTCTTGTATAAACACATTTATCAATCGATAATGAGTTGCTTCAAATCATTAAATTCACATATTTAAGTTAATTAACCTTCTTCATCGCACTGAAGTGGACATAAATCCATAACGGCAGTGAATTTGCAAGAATTCCACAACCTTATGTTTAAGTATAAAGACGATTTTCTTGTATATACACATTTATCAGTCGATAATGAGTTGCTTCAAATCATTAAATTCACATATTTAAGTTAATTAACCTTCTTCATCGCACTGAAGTGGACATAAATCCATAACGGCAGTGAATTTGCAAGAATTCCACAACCTTATATTTAAGTATAAAGTCGATTTTCTTGTATATACACATTTATCAATCGATAATGAGTTGCTTCAAATCATTAAATTCACATATTTAAGTTAATTAACCTTCTTCATCGCACTGAAGTGGACATAAATCCATAACGGCAGTGAATTTGCAAGAATTCCACAACCTTATATTTAAGTATAAAGTCGATTTTCTTGTATATACACATTTATCAATCGATAATGAGTTGCTTCAAATCATTAAATTCACATATTTAAGTTAATTAACCTTCTTCATCTCACTGAAGTGGACATAAATCCATAACGGCAGTTAATTTGCAAGAATTCCACAACCTTATATTTAAGTATAAAGTCGATTTTCTTGTATAAACACATTTATCAATCGATAATGAGTTGCTTCAAATCATTAAATTCACATATTTAAGTTAATTAACCTTCTTCATCTCACTGAAGTGGACATAAATCCATAACGGCAGTGAATTTGCAAGAATTCCACAACCTTATGTTTAAGTATAAAGTCGATTTTCTTGTATATACACATTTATCAATCGATAATGAGTTGCTTCAAATCATTAAATTCACATATTTAAGTTAATTAACCTTCTTCATCGCACTGAAGTGGACATAAATCCATAACGGCAGTTAATTTGCAAGAATTCCACAACCTAATATTTAAGTATAAAGTCGATTTTCTTGTATATACACATTTATCAATCGATAATGAGTTGCTTCAAATCATTAAATTCACATATTTAAGTTAATTAACCTTCTTCATCTCACTGAAGTGGACATAAATCCATAACGGCAGTGAATTTGCAAGAATTCCACAACCTTATGTTTAAGTATAAAGTCGATTTTCTTGTATATACACATTTATCAATCGATAATGAGTTGCTTCAAATCATTAAATTCACATATTTAAGTTAATTAACCTTCTTCATCTCACTGAAGTGGACATAAATCCATAACGGCAGTTAATTTGCAAGAATTCCACAACCTTATAATTAAGTATAAAGACGATTTTCTTGTATATACACATTTATCAATCGATAATGAGTTGCTTCAAATCATTAAATTCACATATTTAAGTTAATTAACCTTCTTCATCGCACTGAAGTGGACATAAATCCATAACGGCAGTGAATTTGCAAGAATTCCACAACCTTATGTTTAAGTATAAAGTCGATTTTCTTGTATATACACATTTATCAATCGATAATGAGTTGCTTCAAATCATTAAATTCACATATTTAAGTTAATTAACCTTCTTCATCGCACTGAAGTGGACATAAATCCATAACGGCAGTGAATTTGCAAGAATTCCACAACCTTATGTTTAAGTATAAAGTCGATTTTCTTGTATAAACACATTTATCAATCGATAATGAGTTGCTTCAAATCATTAAATTCACATATTTAAGTTAATTAACCTTCTTCATCGCACTGAAGTGGACATAAATCCATAACGGCAGTTAATTTGCAAGAATTCCACAACCTTATATTTAAGTATAAAGTCGATTTTCTTGTATATACACATTTATCAATCGATAATGAGTTGCTTCAAATCATTAAATTCACATATTTAAGTTAATTAACCTTCTTCATCGCACTGAAGTGGACATAAATCCATAACGGCAGTGAATTTGCAAGAATTCCACAACCTTATGTTTAAGCATAAAACGATTTTCTTGTATAAACACATTTATCAATCGATAATGAGTTGCTTCAAATCATTAAATTCACATATTTAAGTTAATTAACCTTCTTCATCGCACTGAAGTGGACATAAATCCATTACGGCAGTGAATTTGCAAGAATTCCATATTATGTTTAAGTATACAACGACGATTTGTATAAGCACATTTATCAATCGATAATGAGTTGCTTCAAATCATTAAATTCACATATTTAAGTTAATTAACCTTCTTCATCTCACTGGAGTGGACATAAATCCATAACGGCAGTTAATTTGCAAGAATTCCACAACCTTATGTTTAAGTATAAAGTCGATTTTCTTGTATATCTACATTTATCAATCGATAAAGAGTTGCTTCAAATCATTAAATTCACATATTTAAGTTAATTAACCTTCTTCATCTCACTGAAGTGGACATAAAGCCATAACGGCAGTGAATTTGCAAGAATTCCACAACCTAATATTTAAGTATAAAGTCGATTTTCTTGTATAAACACATTTATCAATCGATAATAAGTTGCTTCAAATCATTAAATTCACATATTTAAGTTAATAAACCTTCTTCATCTCACTGAAGTGGCAGTGAATTTGCAATAATTCCACAACCTTATGTTTAAGTACAAGGACGATTTTCTTGTATAAACACATTTATAAATCGATAATGAGTTGCTTCAAATCATTAAATTCACATATTTAAGTTAATTAACCTTCTTCATCTCACTGAAGTGGACACAAATCCATAACGGCAGTTAATTTGCAAGAATTCCACAACCTTATGTTTAAGTACAACGACGATTTTCTTGTATATACACATTTATCAATCGATAATGAGTTGCTTCAAATCATTAAATTCACATATTTAAGTTAATTAACCTTCTTCATCGCACTGAAGTGGACATAAATCCATAACGGCAGTGAATTTGCAAGAATTCCACAACCTTATGTTTAAGTATCACATTTGTATATACACATTTATCAATCGATAATGAGTTGCTTCAAATCATTAAATTCACATATTTAAGTTAATTAACCTTCTTCATCTCACTGAAGTGGACATAAATCCATAACGGCAGTTAATTTGCAAGAATTCCACAACCTTATGTTTAAGTATAAAGTCGATTTTCTTGTATATAAACACATTTATCAATCGATAATGAGATGCTTCAAATCATTATATTCACATATTTAAGTTAATTAACCTTCTTCATCGCACTGAAGTGGACATAAATCCATAACGGCAGTGAATTTGCAAGAATTCCACAACCTTATGTTTAAGTATAAAGTCGATTTTCTTGTATATACACATTTATCAATCGATAATGAGTTGCTTCAAATCATTAAATTCACATATTTAAGTTAATTAACCTTCTTCATCGCACTGAAGTGGACATAAATCCATAACGGCAGTGAATTTGCAAGAATTCCACAACCTTATGTTTAAGTACAATGACGATTTTCTTGTATAAACACATTTATCAATCGATAATGAGTTGCTTCAAATCATTAAATTCACATATTTAAGTTAATTAACCTTCTTCATCGCACTGAAGTGGACATAAATCCATAACGGCAGTGAATTTGCAAGAATTCCACAACCTTATGTTTAAGTATAAAGTCGATTTTCTTGTATAAACACATTTATCAATCGATAATGAGTTGCTTCAAATCATTAAATTCACATATTTAAGTTAATTAACCTTCTTCATCGCACTGAAGTGGACATAAATCCATAACGGCAGTGAATTTGCAAGAATTCCACAACCTTATGTTTAAGTATAAAGTCGATTTTCTTGTATATACACATTTATCAATCGATAATGAGTTGCTTCAAATCATTAAATTCACATATTTAAGTTAATTAACCTTCTTCATCGCACTGAAGTGGACATAAATCCATAACGGCAGTTAATTTGCAAGAATTCCACAACCTTATGTTTAAGTATAAAGACGATTTTCTTGTATAAACACATTTATCATTCGATAATAAATTGCTTCAAATCATTAAATTCACATATTTAAGTTAATTAACTTTCTTCATCATCGCACTGAAGTGGACATAAATCCATAACGGCAGTGAATTTGCAAGAATTCCACAACCTTATATTTAAGTATAAAGTCGATTTTCTTGTATAAACACATTTATCAATCGATAATGAGTTGCTTCAAATCATTAAATTCACATATTTAAGTTAATTAACCTTCTTCATCGCACTGAAGTGGACATAAATCCATAACGGCAGTTAATTTGCAAGAATTCCACAAGTATATGTTAAGTACAACGACGATTTTCTTGTATAAACACATTTATCAATCGATAATGAGTTGCTTCAAATCATTAAATTCACATATTTAAGTTAATTAACCTTCTTCATCGCACTGAAGTGGACATAAATCCATAACGGCAGTTAATTTGCAAGAATTCCACAACCTTATGTTTAAGTACAACGACGATTTTCTTGTATAAACACATTTATCAATCGATAATGAGTTGCTTCAAATCATTAAATTCACATATTTAAGTTAATTAACCTTCTTCATCTCACTGAAGTGGACATAAATCCATAACGGCAGTTAATTTGCAAGAATTCCACAACCTTATGTTTAAGTATAAAGTCGATTTTCTTGTATAAACACATTTATCAATCGATAATGAGTTGCTTCAAATCATTAAATTCACATATTTAAGTTAATTAACCTTCTTCATCGCACTGAAGTGGACATAAATCCATAACGGCAGTGAATTTGCAAGAATTCCACAACCTTATGTTTAAGTATAAAGTCGATTTTCTTGTATATACACATTTATCAATCGATAATGAGTTGCTTCAAATCATTAAATTCACATATTTAAGTTAATTAACCTTCTTCATCGCACTGAAGTGGACATAAATCCATAACGGCAGTGAATTTGCAAGAATTCCACAACCTTATGTTTAAGTATAAAGACGATTTTCTTGTATAAACACATTTATCAATCGATAATGAGTTGCTTCAAATCATTAAATTCACATATTTAAGTTAATTAACCTTCTTCATCGCACTGAAGTGGACATAAATCCATAACGGCAGTGAATTTGCAAGAATTCCACAACCTTATGTTTAAGTACAAAGTCGATTTTTCTGTATAAACACATTTATCAATCGATAATGAGTTGCTTCAAATCATTAAATTCACATATTTAAGTTAATTAACCTTCTTCATCGCACTGAAGTGGACATAAATCCATAACGGCAGTGAATTTGCAAGAATTCCACAACCTTATGTTTAAGTATAAAGTCGATTTTCTTGTATAAACACATTTATCAATCGATAATGAGTTGCTTCAAATCATTAAATTCACATATTTAAGTTAATTAACCTTCTTCATCGCACTGAAGTGGACATAAATCCATAACGGCAGTTAATTTGCAAGAATTCCACAACCTTATGTTTAAGTACAAAGTCGATTTTCTTGTATAAACACATTTATCAATCGATAATGAGTTGCTTCAAATCATTATATTCACATATTTAAGTTAATTAACCTTCTTCATCGCACTGAAGTGGACATAAATCCATAACGGCAGTTAATTCGCAAGAATTCCACAACCTTATGTTTAAGTATAAAGACGATTTTCTTGTATAAACACATTTATCAGTCGATAATGAGTTGCTTCAAATCATTAAATTCACATATTTAAGTTAATTAACCTTCTTCATCGCACTGGAGTGGACATAAATCCATAACGGCAGTTAATTTGCAAGAATTCCACAACCTTATGTTTAAGTATAAAGTCGATTTTCTTGTATAAACACATTTATCAGTCGATAATGAGTTGCTTCAAATCATTAAATTCACATATTTAAGTTAATTAACCTTCTTCATCGCACTGAAGTGGACATAAATCCATAACGGCAGTGAATTTGCAAGAATTCCACAACCTTATATTTAAGTATAAAGTCGATTTTCTTGTATATACACATTTATCAATCGATAATGAGTTGCTTCAAATCATTAAATTCACATATTTAAGTTAATTAACCTTCTTCATCGCACTGAAGTGGACATAAATCCATAACGGCAGTGAATTTGCAAGAATTCCACAACCTTATGTTTAAGTATAAAGTCGATTTTCTTGTATATACACATTTATCAATCGATAATGAGTTGCTTCAAATCATTAAATTCACATATTTAAGTTAATTAACCTTCTTCATCGCACTGAAGTGGACATAAATCCATAACGGCAGTGAATTTGCAAGAATTCCACAACCTTATGTTTAAGTATAAAGTCGATTTTCTTGTATAAACACATTTATCAATCGATAATGAGTTGCTTCAAATCATTAAATTCACATATTTAAGTTAATTAACCTTCTTCATCGCACTGAAGTGGACATAAATCCATAACGGCAGTGAATTTGCAAGAATTCCACAACCTTATGTTTAAGTATAAAGTCGATTTTCTTGTATATACACATTTATCAATCGATAATGAGTTGCTTCAAATCATTAAATTCACATATTTAAGTTAATTAACCTTCTTCATCGCACTGAAGTGGACATAAATCCATAACGGCAGTGAATTTGCAAGAATTCCACAACCTTATGTTTAAGTATAAAGTCGATTTTCTTGTATAAACACATTTATCAATCGATAATGAGTTGCTTCAAATCATTAAATTCACATATTTAAGTTAATTAACCTTCTTCATCTCACTGAAGTGGACATAAATCCATAACGGCAGTTAATTTGCAAGAATTCCACAACCTTATGTTTAAGTATAAAGTCGATTTTCTTGTATATACACATTTATCAATCGATAATGAGTTGCTTCAAATCATTAAATTCACATATTTAAGTTAATTAACCTTCTTCATCTCACTGAAGTGGACATAAATCCATAACGGCAGTGAATTTGCAAGAATTCCACAACCTAATATTTAAGTATAAAGTCGATTTTCTTGTATAAACACATTTATCAATCGATAATGAGTTGCTTCAAATCATTAAATTCACATATTTAAGTTAATTAACCTTCTTCATCTCACTGAAGTGGACATAAATCCATAACGGCAGTGAATTTGCAAGAATTCCACAACCTTATGTTTAAGTATAAAGTCGATTTTCTTGTATATACACATTTATCAATCGATAATGAGTTGCTTCAAATCATTAAATTCACATATTTAAGTTAATTAACCTTCTTCATCTCACTGAAGTGGACATAAATCCATAACGGCAGTGAATTTGCAAGAATTCCACAACCTTATGTTTAAGTATAAAGTCGATTTTCTTGTATATACACATTTATCAATCGATAATGAGTTGCTTCAAATCATTAAATTCACATATTTAAGTTAATTAACCTTCTTCATCGCACTGAAGTGGACATAAATCCATAACGGCAGTGAATTTGCAAGAATTCCACAACCTTATATTTAAGTATAAAGTCGATTTTCTTGTATAAACACATTTATCAATCGATAATGAGTTGCTTCAAATCATTAAATTCACATATTTAAGTTAATTAACCTTCTTCATCTCACTGAAGTGGACATAAATCCATAACGGCAGTGAATTTGCAAGAATTCCACAACCTTATATTTAAGTATAAAGTCGATTTTCTTGTATAAACACATTTATCAATCGATAATGAGTTGCTTCAAATCATTAAATTCACATATTTAAGTTAATTAACCTTCTTCATCGCACTGAAGTGGACATAAATCCATAACGGCAGTGAATTTGCAAGAATTCCACAACCTTATATTTAAGTATAAAGTCGATTTTCTTGTATAAACACATTTATCAATCGATAATGAGTTGCTTCAAATCATTAAATTCACATATTTAAGTTAATTAACCTTCTTCATCTCACTGAAGTGGACATAAATCCATAACGGCAGTGAATTTGCAAGAATTCCACAACCTTATATTTAAGTATAAAGTCGATTTTCTTGTATAAACACATTTATCAATCGATAATGAGTTGCTTCAAATCATTAAATTCACATATTTAAGTTAATTAACCTTCTTCATCGCACTGAAGTGGACATAAATCCATAACGGCAGTGAATTTGCAAGAATTCCACAACCTTATGTTTAAGTATAAAGTCGATTTTCTTGTATATAAACACATTTATCAATCGATAATGAGTTGCTTCAAATCATTAAATTCACATATTTAAGTTAATTAACCTTCTTCATCTCACTGAAGTGGACATAAATCCATAACGGCAGTGAATTTGCAAGAATTCCACAACCTTATATTTAAGTATAAAGTCGATTTTCTTGTATAAACACATTTATCAATCGATAATGAGTTGCTTCAAATCATTAAATTCACATATTTAAGTTAATTAACCTTCTTCATCGCACTGAAGTGGACATAAATCCATAACGGCAGTGAATTTGCAAGAATTCCACAACCTTATATTTAAGTATAAAGTCGATTTTCTTGTATATACACATTTATCAATCGATAATGAGTTGCTTCAAATCATTAAATTCACATATTTAAGTTAATTAACCTTCTTCATCGCACTGAAGTGGACATAAATCCATAACGGCAGTGAATTTGCAAGAATTCCACAACCTTATATTTAAGTATAAAGTCGATTTTCTTGTATATACACATTTATCAATCGATAATGAGTTGCTTCAAATCATTAAATTCACATATTTAAGTTAATTAACCTTCTTCATCTCACTGAAGTGGACATAAATCCATAACGGCAGTGAATTTGCAAGAATTCCACAACCTTATATTTAAGTATAAAGTCGATTTTCTTGTATATACACATTTATCAATCGATAATGAGTTGCTTCAAATCATTAAATTCACATATTTAAGTTAACTAACCTTCTTCATCTCACTGAAGTGGATATAAATCCATAACGGCAGTGAATTTGCAAGAATTCCACAACCTTATATCTAAGTATAAAGTCGATTTTCATGTATAAACACATTTATCAATCGATAATGAGTTGCTTCAAATCATTTAATTCACATATTTAAGTTAATTAACCTTCTTCATCTCACTGAAGTGGACATAAATCCATAACGGTAGTGAATTTGCAAGAATGCCACAACCTTATGTTTAAGTACAACGACGATTTTCTTGTATATACACATTTATCAATCGATAATGAGTTGCTTCAAATCATTAAATTCACATATTTAAGTTAACTAACCTTCTTCACCTTACTGAAGTGGATATAAATCCATAACGGCAGTGAATTTGCAAGAATTCCACAACCTTATATTTAAGTATAAAGTCGATTTTCTTGTATATACACATTTATCAATCGATAATGAGTTGCTTCAAATCATTAAATTCACATATTTAAGTTAATTAACCTTCTTCATCTCACTGAAGTGGACATAAATCCATAACGGCAGTGAATTTGCAAGAATTCCACAACCTTATATTTAAGTATAAAGTCGATTTTCTTGTATAAACACATTTATCAGTCGATAATGAGTTGCTTCAAATCATTAAATTCACATATTTAAGTTAATTAACCTTCTTCATCTCACTGAAGTGGACATAAATCCATAACGGCAGTGAATTTGCAAGAATTCCACAACCTTATATTTAAGTATAAAGTCGAGTTTCTTGTATATACACATTTATCAATCGATAATGAGTTGCTTCAAATCATTAAATTCACATATTTAAGTTAATTAACCTTCTTCATCTCACTGAAGTGGACATAAATCCATAACGGCAGTGAATTTGCAAGAATTCCACAACCTTATATTTAGATATAAAGTCGAGTTTCTTGTATATACACATTTATCAATCGATAATGAGTTGCTTCAAATCATTAAATTCTTATATTTAATTTAAGTAACCTTCTTCATCTCACTGAAGTGGACATAAAGCCATAACGGCAGTGAATTTGCAAGAATTCCACAACCTTATATTTAAGTATAAAGTCGATTTTCTTGTATATACACATTTATCAGTCGATAATGAGTTGCTTCAAATCATTAAATTCACATATTTAAGTTAATTAACCTTCTTCATCTCACTGAAGTGGACATAAATCCATAACGGCAGTGAATTTGCAAGAATTCCAACCTTATATTTAAGTATAAAGTCGATTTTCTTGTATATACACATTTATCAATCGATAATGAGTTGCTTCAAATCATTAAATTCACATATTTAAGTTAATTAACCTTCTTCATCTCACTGAAGTGGACATAAATCCATAACGGCAGTGAATTTGCAAGAATTCCACAACCTTATGTTTAAGTATAAAGTCGATTTTCTTGTATATACACATTTATCAATCGATAATGAGTTGCTTCAAATCATTAAATTCACATTTTTAAGTTAATTAACCTTCTTCATCTCACTGAAGTGGACATAAATCCATAACGGCAGTGAATTTGCAAGAATTCCACAACCTTATTTTCAAGTATAAAGTCGATTTTCTTGTATAAACACATTTATCAATCGATAATGAGTTGCTTCAAATCATTAAATTCACATATTTAAGTTAATTAACCTTCTTCATCTCACTGAAGTGGACATAAATCCATAACGGCAGTGAATTTGCAATAATTCCACAACCTTATATTAAAGTATAAAGTCGATTTTCTTGTATATACACATTTATCAATCGATAATGAGTTGCTTCAAATCATTAAATTCACATATTTAAGTTAATTAACCTTCTTCATCTCACTGAAGTGGACATAAATCCATAACGGCAGTTAATTTGCAAGAATTCCACAACCTAATAATTAAGTATGAAGTCGATTTTCTTGTATAAACACATTTATCAATCGATAATGAGTTGCTTCAAATCATAAAATTCACATATTTAAGTTAATTAACCTTCTTCATCTCACTGAAGTGGACATAAATCCATAACGGCAGTGAATTTGCAAGAATTCCATAATCTTATATTTAAGTATAAAGTCGATTTTCTTGTATATACACATTTATCAATCGATAATGAGCTGCTTCAAATCATTAAATTCACATATTTAAGTTAATTAACCTTCTTCATCTCACTGAAGTGGACATAAATCCATAACGGCAGTGAATATGCAACAATTCCAACCTTATATTTAAGTATAAAGTCGATTTTCTTGTATAAATTTATCAATCGATAATGAGTTGCTTCAAATCATTAAATTCACATATTTAAGTTAATTAACCTTCTTCATCTCACTGAAGTGGACATAAAGCCATAACGGCAGTGAATTTGCAAGAATTCCACAACCTTATTTAAGTATAAAGTCGATTTTCTTGTATATATTTATCAATCGATAATGAGTTGCTTCAAATCATTAAATTCACATATTTTAATAAACCTTCTTCATCTCACTGAAGTGGACATAAATCCATAACGGCAGTGAATTTGCAAGAATTCCACAACCTTATATTTAAGTATAAAGTCGATTTTCTTGTATATACACATTTATCAATCGATAATGAGTTGCTTCAAATCATTAAATTCACATATTTAAGTTAATTAACCTTCTTCATCTCACTGAAGTGGACATAAATCCATAACGGCAGTGAATTTGCAAGAATTCCACAACCTATATTTAAGTATAAAGTCGATTTTCTTGTATATACACATTTATCAATCGATAATGAGTTGCTTCAAATCATTAAATTCACATATTTAAGTTAATTAACCTTCTTCATCTCACTGAAGTGGACATAAAGCCATAACGGCAGTGAATTTGCAAGAATTCCACAACCTAATATTTAAGTATAAAGTCGATTTTCTTGTATATACACATTTATCAATCGATAATGAGTTGCTTCAAATCATTAAATTCACATATTTAAGTTAATTAACCTTCTTCATCTCACTGGAGTGGACATAAAGCCATAACGGCAGTGAATTTGGAAGAATTCCGTTATCTTATATTTAAGTATAAAGTCGATTTTCTTGTATAAACACATTTATCAATCGATAATGAGTTGCTTCAAATCATTAAATTCACATATTTAAGTTAATTAACCTTCTTCATCTCACTGAAGTGGACATAAAGCCATAACGGCAGTGAATTTGCAAGAATTCCACAACCTAATATTTAAGTATAAAGTCGATTTTCTTGTATAAACACATTTATCAATCGATAATGAGTTGCTTCAAATCATTAAATTCACATATTTAAGTTAATTAACCTTCTTCATCTCACTGAAGTGGACATAAATCCATAACGGCAGTGAATTTGCAAGAATTCCACAACCTTATATTTAAGTATAAAGTCGATTTTCTTGTATAAACACATTTATCAATCGATAATGAGTTGCTTCAAATCATTAAATTCACATATTTAAGTTAATTAACCTTCTTCATCTCACTGAAGTGGACATAAAGCCATAACGGCAGTGAATTTGCAAGAATTCCACAACCTAATATTTAAGTATAAAGTCGATTTTCTTGTATAAACACATTTATCAATCGATAATGAGTTGCTTCAAATCATTAAATTCACATATTTAAGTTAATTAACCTTCTTCATCTCACTGAAGTGGACATAAAGCCATAACGGCAGTGAATTTGGAAGAATTCCGTTATCTTATATTTAAGTATAAAGTCGATTTTCTTGTATAAACACATTTATCAATCGATAATGAGTTGCTTCAAATCATTATATTCACATATTTAAGTTAATTAACCTTCTTCATCTCACTGGAGTGGACATAAAGCCATAACGGCAGTGAATTTGGAAGAATTCCGTTATCTTATATTTAAGTATAAAGTCGATTTTCTTGTATAAACACATTTATCAATCGATAATGAGATGCTTCAAATCATTAAATTCACATATTTAAGTTAATTAACCTTCTTCATCTCACTGAAGTGGACATAAATCCATAACGGCAGTGAATTTGCAAGAATTCCACAACCTTATGTTTAAGTATAAAGTCGATTTTCTTGTATAAACACATTTATCAATCGATAATGAGTTGCTTCAAATCATTAAATTCACATATTTAAGTTAATTAACCTTCTTCATCTCACTGGAGTGGACATAAAGCCATAACGGCAGTGAATTTGGAAGAATTCCGTTATCTTATATTTAAGTATAAAGTCGATTTTCTTGTATAAACACATTTATCAATCGATAATGAGTTGCTTCAAATCATTAAATTCACATATTTAAGTTAATTAACCTTCTTCATCTCACTGAAGTGGACATAAATCCATAACGGCAGTGAATTTGCAAGAATTCCACAACCTTATATTTAAGTATAAAGTCGATTTTCTTGTATAAACACATTTATCAATCGATAATGAGTTGCTTCAAATCATTAAATTCACATATTTAAGTTAATTAACCTTCTTCATCTCACTGAAGTGGACATAAATCCATAACGGCAGTGAATTTGCAAGAATTCCACAACCTTATGTTTAAGTATAAAGTCGATTTTCTTGTATATACACATTTATCAATCGATAATGAGTTGCTTCAAATCATTAAATTCACATATTTAAGTTAATTAACCTTCTTCATCTCACTGAAGTGGACATAAAGCCATAACGGCAGTGAATTTGCAAGAATTCCACAACCTTATATTTAAGTATAAAGTCGATTTTCTTGTATAAACACATTTATCAATCGATAATGAGTTGCTTCAAATCATTAAATTCACATATTTAAGTTAATTAACCTTCTTCATCTCACTGAAGTGGACATAAATCCATAACGGCAGTGAATTTGCATGAATTCCACAACCTTATATTTAAGTATAAAGTCGATTTTCTTGTATAAACACATTTATCAATCGATAATGAGTTGCTTCAAATCATTAAATTCACATATTTAAGTTAATTAACCTTCTTCATCTCACTGAAGTGGACATAAATCCATAACGGCAGTGAATTTGCAAGAATTCCACAACCTTATATTTAAGTATAAAGTCGATTTTCTTGTATATACACATTTATCAATCGATAATGAGTTGCTTCAAATCATTAAATTCACATATTTAAGTTAATTAACCTTCTTCATCTCACTGAAGTGGACATAAAGCCATAACGGCAGTGAATTTGCAAGAATTCCACAACCTTATATTTAAGTATAAAGTCGATTTTCTTGTATAAACACATTTATCAATCGATAATGAGTTGCTTCAAATCATTAAATTCACATATTTAAGTTAATTAACCTTCTTCATCTCACTGAAGTGGACATAAAGCCATAACGGCAGTGAATTTGCAAGAATTCCACAACCTTATATTTAAGTATAAAGTCGATTTTCTTGTATATACACATTTATCAATAGATAATGAGTTGCTTCAAATCATTAAATTCACATATTTAAGTTAATTAACCTTCTTCATCTCACTGAAGTGGACATAAATCCATAACGGCAGTGAATTTGCAAGAATTCCACAACCTTATATTTAAGTATAAAGTCGATTTTCTTGTATAAACACATTTATCAATCGATAATGAGTTGCTTCAAATCATCAAAATCACATATTTAAGTTAACTAACCTTCTTCATCTCACTGAAGTGAACATAAATCCATAACGGCAGTGAATTTGCAAGAATTCCACAACCTTATATTTAAGTATAAAGTCGATTTTCTTGTATATACACATTTATCAATCGATAATGAGTTGCTTCAAATCATTAAATTCACATATTTAAGTTAATTAACCTTCTTCATCTCACTGAAGTGGACATAAAGCCATAACGGCAGTGAATTTGCAAGAATTCCACAACCTTATGTTTAAGTATAAAGTCGATTTTCTTGTATAAACACATTTATCAATCGATAATGAGTTGCTTCAAATCATTAAATTCACATATTTAAGTTAATTAACCTTCTTCATCTCACTGAAGTGGACATAAAGCCATAACGGCAGTGAATTTGCAAGAATTCCACAACCTTATATTTAAGTATAAAGTCGATTTTCTTGTATATACACATTTATCAATCGATAATGAGTTGCTTCAAATCATTAAATTCACATATTTAAGTTAATTAACCTTCTTCATCTCACTGAAGTGGACATAAAGCCATAACGGCAGTGAATTTGCAAGAATTCCACAACCTTATATTTAAGTATAAAGTCGATTTTATTGTATAAACACATTTATCAATCGATAATGAGTTGCTTCAAATCATTAAATTCACATATTTAAGTTAATTAACCTTCTTCATCTCACTGAAGTGGACATAAATCCATAACGGCAGTGAATTTGCAAGAATTCCACAACCTTATGTTTAAGTATAAAGACGATTTTCTTGTATAAACACATTTATCAATCGATAATGAGTTGCTTCAAATCATTAAATTCACATATTTAAGTTAATTAACCTTCTTCATCTCACTGAAGTGGACATAAATCCATAACGGCAGTGAATTTGCAAGAATTCCACAACCTTATGTTTAAGTATAAAGTCGATTTTCTTGTATATACACATTTATCAATCGATAATGAGTTGCTTCAAATCATTAAATTCACATATTTAAGTTAATTAACCTTCTTCATCTCACTGGTGTGGATATAAATCCATAACGGCAGTGAATTTGCAAGAATTCCACAACCTTATATTTAAGTATAAAGTCGATTTTCTTGTATATACACATTTATCAATCGATAATGAGTTGCTTCAAATCATTAAATTCACATATTTAAGTTAATTAACCTTCTTCATCTCACTGAAGTGGATATAAATCCATAACGGCAGTGAATTTGCAAGAATTCCACAACCTTATGTTTAAGCATAAAGTCGATTGTCTTGTATATACACATTTATCAATCGATAATGAGTTGCTTCAAATCATTAAATTCACATATTTAAGTTAATTAACCTTCTTCATCTCACTGAAGTGGACATAAAGCCATAACGGCAGTGAATTTGCAAGAATTCCACAACCTTATATTTAAGTATAAAGTCGATTTTCTTGTATATACACATTTATCAATCGATAATGAGTTGCTTCAAATCATTAAATTCACATATTTAAGTTAATTAACCTTCTTCATCTCACTGAAGTGGACATAAATCCATAACGGCAGTGAATTTGCAAGAATTCCACAACCTTATATTTAAGTATAAAGTCGATTTTCTTGTATATACACATTTATCAATCGATAATGAGTTGCTTCAAATCATTAAATTCACATATTTAAGTTAATTAACCTTCTTCATCGCACTGAAGTGGACATAAATCCATAACGGCAGTGAATTTGCAAGAATTCCACAACCTTATGTTTAAGTACAAAGTCGATTTTCTTGTATAAACACATTTATCAATCGATAATGAGTTGCTTCAAATCATTAAATTCACATATTTAAGTTAATTAACCTTCTTCATCTCACTGAAGTGGACATAAATCCATAACGGCAGTGAATTTGCAAGAATTCCACAACCTAATATTTAAGTATAAAGTCGATTTTCTTGTATATACACATTTATCAATCGATAATGAGTTGCTTCAAATCATTAAATTCACATATTTAAGTTAATTAACCTTCTTCATCGCACTGAAGTGGACATAAAGCCATAACGGCAGTGAATTTGCAAGAATTCCACAACCTAATATTTAAGTATAAAGTCGATTTTCTTGTATAAACACATTTATCAATCGATAATGAGTTGCTTCAAATCATTAAATTCACATATTTAAGTTAATTAACCTTCTTCATCTCACTGAAGTGGACATAAAGCCATAACGGCAGTGAATTTGCAAGAATTCCACAACCTTATGTTTAAGTATAAAGACGATTTTCTTGTATAAACACATTTATCAATCGATAATGAGTTGCTTCAAATCATTAAATTCACATATTTAAGTTAATTAACCTTCTTCATCTCACTGAAGTGGACATAAAGCCATAACGGCAGTGAATTTGCAAGAATTCCACAACCTTATGTTTAAGTATAAAGTCGATTTTCTTGTATATACACATTTATCAATCGATAATGAGTTGCTTCAAATCATTAAATTCACATATTTAAGTTAATTAACCTTCTTCATCTCACTGAAGTGGACATAAATCCATAACGGCAGTGAATTTGCAAGAATTCCACAACCTAATATTTAAGTATAAAGTCGATTTTCTTGTATATACACATTTATCAATCGATAATGAGTTGCTTCAAATCATTAAATTCACATATTTAAGTTAATTAACCTTCTTCATCTCACTGAAGTGGACATAAATCCATAACGGCAGTGAATTTGCAAGAATTCCACAACCTTATGTTTAAGTACAACGACGATTTTCTTGTATAAACACATTTATCAATCGATAATGAGTTGCTTCAAATCATTAAATTCACATATTTAAGTTAATTAACCTTCTTCATCGCACTGAAGTGGACATAAATCCATAACGGCAGTTAATTTGCAAGAATTCCACAACCTAATATTTAAGTATAAAGTCGATTTTCTTGTATATACACATTTATCAATCGATAATGAGTTGCTTCAAATCATTAAATTCACATATTTAAGTTAATTAACCTTCTTCATCGCACTGAAGTGGACATAAATCCATAACGGCAGTGAATTTGCAAGAATTCCACAACCTAATATTTAAGTATAAAGTCGATTTTCTTGTATATACACATTTATCAATCGATAATGAGTTGCTTCAAATCATTAAATTCACATATTTAAGTTAATTAACCTTCTTCATCGCACTGAAGTGGACATAAAGCCATAACGGCAGTGAATTTGCAAGAATTCCACAACCTTATGTTTAAGTACAACGACGATTTTCTTGTATAAACACATTTATCAATCGATAATGAGTTGCTTCAAATCATTAAATTCACATATTTAAGTTAATTAACCTTCTTCATCTCACTGGAGTGGACATAAAGCCATAACGGCAGTGAATTTGCAAGAATTCCACAACCTTATGTTTAAGTACAACGACGATTTTCTTGTATATACACATTTATCAATCGATAATGAGTTGCTTCAAATCATTAAATTCACATATTTAAGTTAATTAACCTTCTTCATCTCACTGAAGTGGACATAAATCCATAACGGCAGTGAATTTGCAAGAATTCCACAACCTAATATTTAAGTATAAAGTCGATTTTCTTGTATATACACATTTATCAATCGATAATGAGTTGCTTCAAATCATTAAATTCACATATTTAAGTTAATTAACCTTCTTCATCGCACTGAAGTGGACATAAAGCCATAACGGCAGTGAATTTGCAAGAATTCCACAACCTAATATTTAAGTATAAAGTCGATTTTCTTGTATAAACACATTTATCAATCGATAATGAGATGCTTCAAATCATTAAATTCACATATTTAAGTTAATTAACCTTCTTCATCGCACTGAAGTGGACATAAATCCATAACGGCAGTTAATTTGCAAGAATTCCACAACCTTATGTTTAAGTACAACGACGATTTTCTTGTATAAACACATTTATCAATCGATAATGAGTTGCTTCAAATCATTAAATTCACATATTTAAGTTAATTAACCTTCTTCATCGCACTGAAGTGGACATAAATCCATAACGGCAGTTAATTTGCAAGAATTCCACAACCTAATATTTAAGTATAAAGTCGATTTTCTTGTATAAACACATTTATCAATCGATAATGAGTTGCTTCAAATCATTAAATTCACATATTTAAGTTAATTAACCTTCTTCATCGCACTGAAGTGGACATAAATCCATAACGGCAGTTAATTTGCAAGAATTCCACAACCTAATATTTAAGTATAAAGTCGATTTTCTTGTATATACACATTTATCAATCGATAATGAGTTGCTTCAAATCATTAAATTCACATATTTAAGTTAATTAACCTTCTTCATCGCACTGAAGTGGACATAAATCCATAACGGCAGTTAATTTGCAAGAATTCCACAACCTAATATTTAAGTATAAAGTCGATTTTCTTGTATAAACACATTTATCAATCGATAATGAGTTGCTTCAAATCATTAAATTCACATATTTAAGTTAATTAACCTTCTTCATCTCACTGAAGTGGACATAAAGCCATAACGGCAGTGAATTTGCAAGAATTCCACAACCTTATGTTTAAGTACAACGACGATTTTCTTGTATAAACACATTTATCAATCGATAATGAGATGCTTCAAATCATAAAATTCACATATTTAAGTTAATTAACCTTCTTCATCTCACTGGGGTGGACATAAAGCCATAACGGCAGTGAATTTGCAAGAATTCCACAACCTAATATTTAAGTATAAAGACGAGTTTCTTGTATATACACATTTATCAATCGATAATGAGTTGCTTCAAATCATTAAATTCACATATTGAAGTTAATAAACCTTCTTCATCGCCCTGAAGTGGACATAAAGCCATAACGGCAGTGAATTTGCAAGAATTCCACAACCTAATATTTAAGCATAAAGATGATTTTCTTGTATAAACACATTTATCAATCGATAATGAGATGCTTCAAATCATAAAATTCACATATTTAAGTTAATTAACCTTCTTCATCGCACTGAAGTGGACATAAATCCATAACGGCAGTGCATTTGGAAGAATTCCACAACCTTATGTTTAAGTACAACGACGATTTTCTTGTATAAACACATTTATCAATCGATAATGAGTTGCTTCAAATCATTAAATTCACATATTTAAGTTAATTAACCTTCTTCATCTCACTGGAGTGGACATAAATCCATAACGGCAGTGAATTTGCAAGAATTCCACAACCTTATGTTTAAGTACAACGACGATTTTCTTGTATATACACATTTATCAATCGATAATAAGTTGCTTCAAATCATTAAATTCACATATTTAAGTTAATTAACCTTCTTCATCTCACTGAAGTGGACATAAATCCATAACGGCAGTGAATTTGCAAGAATTCCACAACCTAATATTTAAGTATAAAGTCGATTTTCTTGTATATACACATTTATCAATCGATAATGAGTTGCTTCAAATCATTAAATTCACATATTTAAGTTAATAAACCTTCTTCATCGCACTGAAGTGGACATAAAGCCATAACGGCAGTGAATTTGCAAGAATTCCTTTACTTTTATCTATAAGCACACTTACCACTTTCACTTCGGTTAAGTAAAACACTTGGGTAAATAATTTTCGCACTTTCTGTGTATTTAATTTCAATTTCTTTTTGTTTCTTCTAATTATGGTTAAGTTTTCACAAAGTTTTGGGGTAAAGTTATTACGGAATTTCGGACCGATTTAAAAAGAGTGTGCGGGACTATACTGCTCGAGGCGGCGCGAGGTCACAAAGGCGATGCGTGCGTTTCGTTTGCAGATCGTAACGATACTGATCTCAACTTCTTAGTTGACCCTTCTCCCCAGTGTGGTATATGGTTGCATGTGTGGATGTCTTCTCGCGTGTGTGTGGTGTTGATGTGTGGGTCCTGTGGAATGTAGGTTCTTTGTGTGTGGTGTATTGGTGGTTATGGTGTATTCGTGTAGTGGCACTAGGGGGGGGCGGCTTATCTCATTTAGCCATCCCGGCCCCCCTAGGCGAATATTCAGCCTAGCAATCTTTGAAGTTGCTGGAGAGTTGCCACTACGTTGCTGAGTCCAGTAGCGGGGCGATGCTGTGGCGCTTTTGGACGACGCCTGGCTGGTGCAACGTGGTGCGGACGCCATTGATGGGGCTCAGGCCGGGCTGCGGTGGTTCGACGTCGTACCGTCCGGCTTGCTTGCCTGGATCTACCCGTGCTTGAGGCAGCTGGCCGACCTACATCGCGTCGTGGGGTCCTGTGCAACAGCGTGTGATGTGGTCTGCCACACGTGTGGCATAAGTCGGAAGAAGCACACTCCTGCGTCTCATGCGTGTGCGACAGGCAGTTGAGGCAATGCTCATGTGCCTGGGCAACACGCTTTCGTTGTGCCGGTGTTAGCTCCTTAAAGAGCCCACAGTGTTGCAGTCGATGTTTCCGGCGGCATAGCGGGCATCGGGTGCGACGCGGCTCGACTGGAGCGGATGGCGCTGATGGGGCTGCTCGTGTACCACTACCAGAAGCAGCAGTCGATACTGTCGCCTTGGTTGAGCGGGGCGGAGGAGTAGGCCCGTTGGTGACTGACCGAACAGTTGGTGTTGTAGGCATGTCCACGTCCATCTTGAACTCTGTAAAGAATTGTATTTGAATATACATGGTAGTATATAAATAGTATATGTGATTGTGCCACATTAGGTGGCATGACTGAGTCGTCGTATTGACCGACCATTTCTTTTTGTAAATTTTATTGTTATTGTTAACGGTTGGTTGCGGGTTGCGATTTTATTGATTTATTGTCGTTTGCGTTACGGCATTATGTTCAGATTGTTTGGTTAGTATCGGATTTTCGTTATTATCCGCGGTTGGTAGAAAGCATAATTTAACCAGCGGTCTGGTGAGTATTCCGCTTTGAGTACGGAGATCAACGACGCGGATGTGACCGTCTGAGCCATAATGGAGCTTTTCTATACGGCCAAGTCGCCACTCGGTAGGTGGGAGACAATCGTCGTTAATAAGTACACAATCTCCAAGCTTTGGGGCATTTTCTGATGTTTTCCATCGATACCTCTTGTGGAGGTCCTTTAAATAGTCTTCTTTCCATCTGCGACTGAAATTATGATGGAGAATTTTAATTCTTTCCCATCGATTTAATAAGGATAGCGACTCCACGCCTGGCTCAGGTGTGGCCAGAATGGGTGCTCCTTTGAGAAAGTGCCCTGGTGTTAGGGCTGTGAGATCTGAGGGATCTTGCGAGAGTGTTGTTAGTGGCCGTGAATTGAGAACGGCTTCAATGCGAATTAATAGAGTTGTAAATTCTTCGTAATTAAATTTGTAGTTTCCAGCTACTTTTTTTAAGTGGGATTTGAAGCTTTTTACAGCTGATTCCCATAAACCACCCATATGAGGAGCTCTTGGGGGGATGAATTGCCAATTAATGCCTTGGGGGGCGTACTTTTGTACAATCTCAGGGGAGACTTGTTTAATAAAGTCCACAAACTGTTTTTCTGTGGCTCTTTGAGCTCCGATAAAGGTTTTTCCATTGTCGCTCATAAGTTTGGACGGAAAACCGCGTCGTCCGACGAAGCGAGCAAATGCCGCGAGAAAAGCCTCTTTTGTCAGATTAGTACATAGCTCGAGGTGCACTGCTTTTGTCGTAAAACAGACAAAGACAGCCACGTAGCCTTTCATAAGGGTAGGAGACCTTAGCATAGACGCCTTTATCTGAAAAGGCCCAGCAAAATCAACACCTGTGATAGTGAAAGGCAGAGCGAAATTGCAGCGTTCCGGTGGAAGTGCTGCCATAATCTGCGTCCTCATTTTCTGTTTATGCATAGTGCAGATCTTGCACATGAAAATGCACTTTTTTATTTGAGGCTTAAGCCGGGGAATGTAGAACTCTTGGCGGATTATATATTGCATTAGGCGATGTTCCGCGTGCAACATTAGTATGTGTACATACTTGAGTAGCAATGTTGCAAGTCGAGACTTCTCTGGTATTATTAGAGGATGGCGTTCGTTATATGTCAGGCTTGAGTTAGCAAGCCGACCATTAGCACGAAGCAGACCTTTCGTATCCAGAAATGGATTTAGTACTAAGAGTGAGCTCTTTTTGTCAATCGGCTTCGATTCTCTTAGTAGTGACATCTCGCAGCTGAAGTGGCGCGACTGGGTATAAGTGATAAGAGCGACCTTTGCCTTTTCTAGGTCTAGGTGCGTCAATGTATCGCCTTGGGGATATACTGTGCGTATTCCCTTAATTCTAAGTTTGAGTCGCTCTATGAAGTTGAGCATGTAAGCGATTACCCTGAGGGCTCGAGGGTATGATGAAAATCGCTCAAGGATGTCGGTATCCTCCAATGTCGTGTGAAAGGAGTCGATTTTCCGACTTTCGGGGGCAATTATATTGCGTATGGGCGATCGTGGCCAAGAATCGGGGGATTCTATTAACCATCGAGGGCCATTCCACCAAAGTGTGGTGGTTGCAAGGTGCAGAGGCTTGCACCCCCTTGTACCTAGGTCAGCAGGATTGTCAGCACTGGCCACGTGTCGCCAAGTGGCTGATCCCACTAGGTCAAGGATTTGAGACGTTCGATTGGAAATATACGTCTTCCATGCATGTGGAGGTTTTTCTAACCAGGCTAATACAATTTCGGAATCAGACCAGAGATACAATTTATATTTGGTCATATTTAGATGCGTTTGCACCATGGATACTAGTTTGGCTAGTAGTAGCGCACCACATAGTTCCAGTCGTGGCAGACTTATTGTTTTTAGCGGAGCCACCTTTGCTTTGGCTACCAGTAGGTGACTGGTGGTCGTTGTGTCAGATTGTGTGCGCACATAGATGGTTGCACAATATGCCTTTTCAGAGGCATCACAGAAGCCATGTAGTTCGACTTTGTGCTCTGGGGCATAATTTATCCATCGTGGGATTTGTATCTGTGAGATATCTTTCAGATTACACGCGAACTGGGACCACTTTTCTAAACGAAGTGGTTTCACTTGTTCATCCCAGTCAGTTCCGTCTAGCCACAATTCTTGTATTAGAATTTTTGCTTGTATCATAATTGGCGAAAGCCATCCTGCGGGGTCAAAAAGTTTTGCCACCGAGGATAAAATTTGCCTCTTTGTTATAGCTGATAGTGCGGATATTGACTCATTAGTGTATGAAAACTGGTCAGATATCGCATTCCATTGTATCCCCAAAGTTTTTGTTGTGCTTTCCTTTTCGAATTTAAGGAAATTAGTGTCTAAAAGATTTTCTTTAGGTATGTCTTTTAAAATATTAGGGTGGTTCGCCGTTATCTTTTTCAACGGAAACCCTGCTGTATTGAGCGCTTGTGTCACTTGTGCTAGTGACTCGTATGCCTGTGGAAGATTGTGGCTTCCGGACAGAATGTCGTCTACATACGTTTGTGTTTTCAACACTTGTGTTGCCAGAGGAAATTCTGACTTTGTGTCTTCTGCCAGTTCGTGGAGTGTACGAATGGCGAGGTATGGGGCACAGTTTACGCCAAAGGTAACTGTTTTTAATTTAAAGTCGCGTAGTGGACTATTAGGAGATTTTCGGAAAATAATTCGCTGAAAATCTTGATCATCTTTATGTACGACTATTTGTCGATACATTTTCTCAACATTGAAAACGTATTTGTATGTACGCCAATTTAGCATAAGGAGTATTAACTCTGGCTGAAGCGTGGGTCCCGTAAATAAAATGTCATTTAGGGAATTCCCCGAACTTGATGATTTTGATGCATTAAAGACAACTCTTACCTTTGTGGTTTTTTGTCTGGCTTTATTACTGCATGATGTGGCAGGTAAAATTAATTGTATTTACCTTTTATAATTTTTTCGCCAGGGCTGACTTCCTGCATGTGGTCTAAATGGAGGTATTCTTCTAAAACCCTATCGTATTCTGTTTTTAGCTCGCCTTTTTTAAGTAGGTTTTTTCCATATTTAAAAACTGTTGGATAGCAGAGGTACGAGAGTGACCTAAGGCGAGTGTGTGGGTTAATTCTGGCTTTAGTGGTAGTCGTACGACGTACCGGCCATTATCTAATCGAGTAGTTGTGGATTTGTAAAAATCCTCACAATATCGATCTTCTGGGGTTGTGATTGATATGGGGGGGAGTTCTTCTAACTCCCAAAACTTCCTGAGTTGTGTATTGAGGTATTCGTTTGAGATTTCCTCAACTTGAGTTGTCATTGTTGTGACTGGTTCCGCAACTAGTCCGCTTAGGACCCATCCGAAAATGGTATTTTGCGCCAGAAGTGTTTTTGTAATTTTCTCAACACCTTCGAGAATAATTTGAGGTATGAGATCGCTACCTAATAGAATGTCTATTTGAGCGGGAGTGTTGCAGTTGGGGTCTGCTAACTTAAGGTGTGAAACCTTTTGCCAATGCTTGCTATTTATATGATAGCTTGGAAGCATGTTTGTTAGTTGCGGTAAGACAATAGCTTCTGCTTGAATGCGCTTATCCGCTTGGGGGAAATAAGGGTAATGGGGCAGATTTTGTTTGAGTTTTGTACTACTCTTCCGCCCATTCCCGTAATTTCAAAATTAGCTAGTTTTGTTGGCAGTTGTAGCCTACTTTGTGCCCTTGACGCTATAAAAGATCGTTGAGATCCTTGGTCTATTAAGGCCCTAAGTTTAAACAGTTCTCCTCGGTGCTCGATGGAGACCACTGCTGTGGGTAATAATACACTGCTTTGGTTTTCGCTGTGTAGCGTCTGAGTTTTTAAAGCCTTTGAGCAGCATGGTGCTTCTTGGCAATTTTCTGAATTTTGTAAGTCGGGAGTTGCTGTTGCAACTAATCCCGCAGCTCTTTTAACATTAGCATTATTTTGAGCTAAGCTGGAAAAATTTGTAATGTGAAGCATTGAGTTATGTCGTTTATGGCAATAAACGCAATTAAATTTGCTTTCACAATCTTTGAGCGCATGCGCATGAGACAAACAATTAGTACAGAGTTTTTTTGTTCTTACGAAATTGTTTCTTTCGTTAATGTTTAGTTTTTTAAATTTCTCGCAAGATTTCAGCCTGTGCGCTCCTTTACACAGTTCGCATGACGTATGTTTATTTTGTTCGGAGGTGAACGCTTGTGTTTTGAAAAAACTACGATTTAAGTTATTGTTGTTACTCGCTTGGGGCCTATTGAAGCTTCGATTCAGGTCATGTTGAACGTTTTTAGTTCTGACCATTTTTTTATCTACCCTTTCTGCAATTTCGTATTGGGTAGTTAAGAAATCGTTCATTTGTTGCCACGTTGGGCACTTTTTCCGTGATGAGAGCGATTGCTCCCACAAAAGTAACGATTTTTCTGGTAATGCGGCTGTGCATATATTTACCAGAATGGGGTCCCAATTGTCTGTGGGAATATTCTGTGTCGCTAGAACCGACAAGCAATTAGAAACAGTGGATTGAAGTTTTATAAATTCCTCACTTGTTTCTTTTTGAATTTTTGGTAAATTCATCAATATTGTGACTTGTTTGTCTACTAATATCCTTTCGTTCTCGTAACGAGCTTTTAGGGCTTCCCAAGCATAATTGAAATTTTCGTCATTAAGAGCGAACTGTTTGACTAATACCCCTGCTTGACCTTTTGTTTTGTATCGGAGGTGATACAATTTTTGTGCATTAGATAATTTTGGGTGGTTTATGTAAACGGCTGTGAACATGTCCCGGAAGGACGGCCATTGTTCATAACCACCATGAAAAATTTCAGTGTCACAGGCGGGCACCTTGAGGTGGATGCCTGAACTCGCCTCTTGGATTTGCACTTGTGGCAGCTCTACTCTCGGTTGTGGAGTAGGTGCAATTGCTTTAATTAATCTCAATTGATCGGAGATCATAGCTCTCGTTTCCTCGTACTGGTCTAAGCAGTGTTCATATTTGGAGTATGCTGAAGATTTGAAATTTTCAGGTAGATCTGATTCGTCAGATTCTACAATTGCGTCATACGCAGCTTGGAGACGTGTCCAGAAATTGCTTAGATTTTCTTTTTTGATTTCTAATACCGATTCAGAGTTATCTTGAATCGGTGAAGATGAAAATCGAGTGCAGTATCGAATTAGACTGTCACTCTCAGCAATAAACTTAGTATAGGAAATATCTTTCATCTTTTTTTGCTTTGTAGCACCTTGCTTTGAGCGTTGTAGCATCAGCAGGTGTACATGGGCTCTTTTCTTCTGAAGTCATTTTTTGTACTTTTAAATACTGTGTTGACTTAGATTCCTTAGAATCTCCGTCCATTTAGATAATATGATAAAAATGATAAAATTGAAATATATATATGAGAAAAGAAAAATTCTCTCAGTGTACTTATGATAATAATAAGTACGCGTGAAATCTTTAAGATAAAAAGTTTTTTTTTTTTGTTGTATACGCTATTTATCAAATAACTAACGCGTATTTCGTTTTACTTATTCCCGGTGCTTTTGTATTAAGCTACTAGTTTGTTATTGTTTTTGTCTTTTATTTTATTTAATGTTTCGTACTCGTTAGCAAATACTTGCGTATACGAGCGATAATGCAAAAAAGAGAAAAAGGTTGATGACCCTTGTATATAAGATTGCGCAATATGTGCGTGTTTGTGTGCATACGTAAGATGCAAAAAAAATTTTTTTTGTTTTGTTTTGTTTTGCAATCCTGCTTGCTTGTGCTTTAACAAGAACAAGGGGTATTGCTGGACAGGTGCCGATTTGGTCTTTGAATATAAGTATGTATGTGTAAATACTTGAAAATGGCAATACGTGTTTAATTGCTGTTCTTTCTACCAACGTTTAAAAGTTTTTGTTTGATTTGTTCGTGATTAATTTTTTTTTTTTTTTTTAAATAACAAATTTTAAAATTTTTATAATAAATTAAAATTTCGCATTTGCCGCTTTATTTTTCCGGAATTTTGTAAAAATTGTAAAATTTTAATTTAATTTAGTACTCTGTGTACGTTGTATATGCCGGCATAGGCAAATTGTATGCCGTATGTAGATATGTATGTATGTAAATAATATTTGCCGTACGGATATCGCGGGAATAGAAAATTGGTGAAGTGCAGGTATACACTTTTGTTATTATGTAAAATTTAATTTTCGTTATGCTTATTCTACATACATGTGGGTGTATGTCGCATTAATTTCGTTTCTCACTTTGTTTCGGACATATGAAAGTGGTAACTATTGGCATATATGTATGTTTGGTTTTGTTATTTTTTTTTTTTTTTTTTTTTTTTACTTTCTCTTTTTAAATTTCGCAATTGCCTCAGCTTACTTTTTGCGCAATCCTGCTTATACTGTTAAGTATAAGGGGTATTGCCGGAAAATGTTGTCAAGTGAATACTTGAAAATTTTTTTTTTTTTGATTTTTAATGTTGTGTGTTTAGATACACAAATGTAAGCATAAGTAGGCCTTTAATCAGATATGTATATGCCAGTATATATACAATCACACATATATATATATATATATATATATGTATATATTATACCATATACTGCTCATACATATATTTGGATGTACATATGTAATGTACCAAACTGTTTTCGGTTTCCCGGAAATAAACCGTAAGTTCGGACAGTTCGGTAGCAACCGTTCTATTAAAATTTACAGGATCGTATACAGTTTTAGAGAGATCAACTGTAAATATTAACATACATATATGCAAATAAGTATATATTATTTAAAATAATAGATGGAGTTGATACACTCACTTTGAGCCGCTTCAAGGGACTTTGAGGGCTTTATATGGTTTGGAATGTGGGTGAGCTTATGTTTTTGCCAATGCGACCAAGCTGCCTCCTTGTCCGTTTCCTTTCCTGTTTGGTGTTCCTTGTTCCGTTGTTGTTAATTTCCCTTTGTTGGTTGGCCTTTTTGGTTTATATTATTTTTACTATTATAATTATTTTTGTTTCACATTTATAAAATTTTAATTTTCACAAAGACTACATTTTTTTTTAATCTTCGCGCCCGTGTGGATTTTTTGTTTTTTTTTTTTGTTAAATAATATTTCGCGCCCGACTTTTGATATTATTATAACTTTTGTTTTTTTTTGGTTTGGGTTTTAAACACTGTACTATATGTATGTATATGTATTTATATGTAGTTTTTTTGTATTATTTTTTGTTTTGTTTTTTTTTTTTTTTTTGTTTTGGGAATCGCACCACGGAGCGGTTTCGTGTCCGTTTTTCAAACCGTTTTTTACTTTTCCTATATATGTATGTATGTATATGTCATCACGGAACTTTTTTTTTTTTTTTTGAAAAAAACTTTTTTTTTTTGTATGTGTATATGTATGTATATGACACCGCACCTTTTATTTTATAATATTTTCTGTATATATTGTATGTGTCACCTCACTTTAATTTTTCACATGAATGTTTGTATATTGGTATGTCACTTTTTACTTATTTTGCCGCTTGAATCCGTTTTGTCTTTTTTTTTTTTTCCTATAGTGCCATTCTGTTGGCTCGAAGGACCAATGTTTAAGCAATTGCGCACTTTACTTTTATCTATAAGCACACTTACCACTTTCACTTCGGTTAAGTAAAACACTTGGGTAAATAATTTTCGCACTTTCTGTGTATTTAATTTCAATTTTTTTGTTTCTTCTAATTATGGTTAAGTTTTCACAAAGTTTTGGGGTAAAGTTATTACGGAATTTCGGACCGATTTAAAAAGAGTGTGCGGGACTATACTGCTCGAGGCGGCGCGAGGTCACAAAGGCGATGCGTGCGTTTCGTTTGCAGATCGTAACGATACTGATCTCAACTTCTTAGTTGACCCTTCTCCCCAGTGTGGTATATGGTTGCATGTGTGGATGTCCTCTCGCGTGTGTGTGGTGTTGATGTGTGGGTCCTGTGGAATGTAGGTTCTTTGTGTGTGGTGTATTGGTGGTTATGGTGTATTCGTGTAGTGGCACTTGGGGGGGGCGGCTTATCTCATTTAGCCAATTATCTTTGTAATTTGAAGTGGTGAAGCGTAATCAATAAGACACTCAATTTCGAATTTTTGATGATACGTTATTTTGCATTTCAGGTGACGATATGTAAGTAAAAATGATTGTTTGTTTGTTAGTAGATAACGCTAGCGCTCTTCATGAAATCAGAAGTTGTTTGCTCTGGATCTGGAAAGGGTTAGATATAAAAAAAAAACCATATAGTTTTCCTACGGAAAAGTCCAAAAATTGGAAATTTCCAAAAAGTGACTTTTCATACAATTATTTTTTGTTTTGTTTTTCAATATTTTGATTTGTAAATTATTTGAATCGTTCAATTTCGGTCGCTTGCTTTTTTTTGCGGCTATTTAACCCTCTATCCGGCAATGCTACCAAAAGGTATAGTTAAGCACAATTGCAATAGCGCAACAGCCCGAAAAGTTTTTACCGTTACCTTTGTAAATTTCTGTTGTAAAATATCACAGCTGCATAAAACAAGCATTTGCATGCTCTTTGCTAATGAGTTCAGGCGCCAGTGATCAGTCAATGTCAAAAGTTGGTGTGAAGATCAGCAAAAAATTATTTTAATGCAAAGCGCATTTTCAGAAAATGTAAAAAAATAATAATTGTGCTACAATTGTTCTTAAAAAAATATCACGGTATAGATACAATATTTTGGTTTACTAGTTAAAGTTTTTTGTGAAAAATTTGTACAGACAAGCTTCTAGCAAGCTAAAAGTTCACTACTCCTAAAGGCACACTTGCCGGCGCCCGCTCAAAAAAATTATTTCGTTGTAAGTATGTAAATTCTATTCGTAATTATTTTAACATGTTTAAAAGTAAATAGTAATTTATAAAATTATATTTTGTAGTTGAAAGCAAAACATGTAACTATTATAACATATTTTCTACATTATAATTTTTTTTTAATAATTTGTATTGTGTTTCGTAGTCGTAAGCATGTCAAATAATCGGAAGCGTTACAGTTTGTCGCTTATGAGCGAAGAAGCTATCCAACAATTTAATGAATTCTGTTGCTGATGATGATGATTCAGAAGATGATAAAAGCGTGAATGAAGAAGACTTTGACAGCGATGATAGCGCTCAAGAAGTTAACATGCAATTAGCAAATGAAGATTTTTGAAGAAATCGATCATTATATTGAGCATTTAAAGGGTGATTTTTTAAGAGCTTGATAACTTTTTTTTAAAAAAAAAACGCATAAAATTTGCAAAATCTCATCGGTTCTTTATTTGAAACGTTAGATTGGTTCATGACATTTACTTTTTTGAAGATAATTTCATTTAAATGTTGACCGCGGCTGCGTCTTAGGTGGTCCATTCGGAAAGTCCAATTTTGGGCAACTTTTTCGAGCATTTCGGCCGGAATAGCCCGAATTTCTTCGGAAATGTTGTCTTCCAAAGCTGGAATAGTTGCTGGCTTATTTCTGTAGACTTTAGACTTGACGTAGCCCCACAAAAAATAGTCTAAAGGCGTTAAATCGCATGATCTTGGTGGCCAACTTACGGGTCCATTTCTTGAGATGAATTGTTGTCCGAAGTTTTCCCTCAAAATGGCCATAGAATCGCGAGCTGTGTGGCATGTAGCGCCATCTTGTTGAAACCACATGTCAACCAAGTTCAGTTCTTCCATTTTTGGCAACAAAAAGTTTGTTAGCATCGAACGATAGCGATCGCCATTCACCGTAACGTTGCGTCCAACAGCATCTTTGAAAAAATACGGTCCAATGATTCCACCAGCGTACAAACCACACCAAACAGTGCATTTTTCGGGATGCATGGGCAGTTCTTGAACGGCTTCTGGTTGCTCTTCACCCCAAATGCGGCAATTTTGCTTATTTACGTAGCCATTCAACCAGAAATGAGCCTCATCGCTGAACAAAATTTGTCGATAAAACACATTTCGAACCGAACACTGATTTTGGTAATAAAATTCAATGATTTGCAAGCGTTGCTCGTTAGTAAGTCTATTCATGATGAAATGTCAAAGCATACTGAGCATCTTTCTCTTTGACACCATGTCTGAAATCCCACGTGATCTGTCAAATACTAATGCATGAAAATCCTAACCTCAAAAAAATCACCCGTTATATAATGCAAGTGCAATAGATCTTTTGTTATTGGCAATTAATATAAGTGCAGATGAACCCAATACTCCACCTTCTTCCGAGCAACCAAGTACCAGCAGTAACGCAATGAATAAAACAACAAAACAGCCACCAAGGAGGAAAAGAGCTCGATCACCGATACCACAAATTGAAGAAGGTGAAGTTTCTATTCCATCTAACTCTGGTGGATTTTTTGGTTCTGTGAAGCATTGTACACCACAATCTTCACAGTTCAAAAATATAGTTTGGAAAAAAAAAACTTGCAGCTACATCGGAAAGAAATTGTATTCAATGGTGAACAGAAATTACCACAAGCATTTAATGAATTGAATACTCCTTTTAAATGCTTTACATATTTTTTTACAAATAAATTGCTGGACGATATTGTCAGCCAAACAAATCTCTCCGCTCATCAGCAAAACATAAACTCTGATTTCAATTTGACCAGACAAGATTTGAAAATTTACATTGTATAATATTATATATGTCTGTGTTTCGCTATCCAAATATTGAAAGTTATTGGTCGAAACACTCACTTGAATGTGTTAGAGTTGCGATGCCATCAAAACGATTTTATGAAATCAAGAAATACCTGCACTTCAATGACAGTTCGTATATGAAGAAAAAGGGTGAGGAAGGGTACGATCAGCTCTACAAAGTTCGTCCACTCATAGATACATTAAATGAACGCTTTAATTCTGTACCCAAATCACCAAGGCTATGTATTGACGAGTAAATGTGTCCCACAAAGATTATAACAAACTTACGTCAATATATGCCAGATAAACCTCTGTGTTATGTGACTCATATGGGTTTTCGTATAATTTTGAAGTCTACAGAGGTGCTGGTGATAATGATGTTGTAGCAGATGCACCTGACTTGGGAGCAACCGGAAACGTTGTCGTCCGCTTAACACAAACCGTGCCCAACTTTAAAAATCACATAGTATACTTTGATAATTTCTATACGTCATTGCCATTGCTTGTTTATTTACGAAGCAGAGGAATTTATGCACTTGGTACGGTTCGTGCCAATAGACTTCCAAATGGTAAGCTCTCAAAGGACATCGATGTATTATATTATAACTAAATTTGAATTTTTACTGCTATGCAATATATATGTTTACTTTATCTTTTATTTTATTTAATATTGTTTATGAAATAATATAACTAAACTTGAATTTGATACGTTTTACTTTAAATTATTGAAATAAACATTTTTCTTTTAAATAATTTGCAATAAATTAATCCGTATTTTTTTACATGCCAACAGGCAAGTATGCCTTAAGGCAGACCTCACTTTTTCCAACCTGGAAGGTGACCTATTGAATTTTTTTTAAATCTGACTTCAGATTCTTGTTCCTTGTATAAAAATTAGTGTATGGTAATTTTTTCAGCTCAAACAAAAATTGGCCGGTTAGAGGGTTAAAAGAAAAATGATTGAAAATTATTCAGTGAAAACTTTAGGTGTGTTTCAAACGAAGTGATCAATTACAGATTGAAATTTGTTACGAAGCAACGAAGACATCACGCAGCCCAAGACACATGAACTACATGAGACTTCTAGGATATACAAGTATGGTGTAGTCAGATGCTGGATGTACTCTGTTGAGTTGCCAAAAAAGGGGTTTGCCGCACGCACACATTCTTCTTTGAATGGTGGATGGTGGTTACACAAGATCAAATTGATGAAATAATTTCTGCGGAAATTCCTCATGCAGAGAAAGATCCATTATTCTGCGAAGCGATGAAAACCAATATGGTGCATGGACCTTGCGGACACCACAATCCCACTTGCAATAAAGGCACGAAACACTATCCGCGTGCTTTTCTTTCGGAAAGGCAAACTGGAAATTATGGATATCCACTCTATCGTCGTAGCTCATCAGACGACCATGGCAGGACATTTACCATTCAACTTAGAGTAGTGAATATCGAAGTCGATAACATATGGATCGTACCATATTCGCCACTATTGTCTAATTCACATTCAAAACTCATACCAATGCTTGATACTGTAGTTTGGTGAAATCGACTTTTCCGACTGTTGTGCGTTTCGCTGTTCATTTGGAGAATGGCTAAAGAGTGTTTTTCAA
>NW_026038172.1:0-56650 GCF_023373825.1 Bactrocera dorsalis
TATAATTACCTCTGCGCACAGATTTACAAGCAACTAGCACTGTACTGAAATAAACTCTTTCTTAAATACATATATTCCCACAAATGCATATATTTATATCTATTGACAACATACACATTTGCGTCAAACAACTGTTGCCGTTACAACAAAAGCAAAACACACTGCTGCTGAAGATAAATGAAGAGATTAGCATAAATACGGGCGCCATAGAATTTTTATTATACCTCACGCTTGACGCCGCAATATTATATAATGATAATATATAAAACTTTTCAGGCCTGAGCAGGTTTCCAAGGAAATAGTTTTGTTTTTAAGGATTTATATCCATATATGTATATCGAGTTTAAAATAAATAAATTTTTTGACTTATGAGTTTTGACAATTATAGCCGAAAATGTGAAGTTGTTACGTCTAATAGATTCGGAGATATACTCGTAAACGTTTTTGTAAAAAAAATCAGCTTAAGTTAATTGGTGTCCCAAACTTTTTTTAATCCGAAAAACGTTCCGGCTTGATATATCGGCTTGAAAATTCTACACGACCTTTTTAAATGTATTTGTCAGGTAATGATTGAAGGAATAAAATTTCTGATAATAATTTCGAATATTTAAGCCACTTTGAAGCGAAAATTTTTTCGAAAATTTTGACATCTTTTTCGGAAGCTGCCCAAAAATCAAATATAAAATTTAAATAAATATCTGCATTCATCTATTTTTTTGGTTTTTGTATTTGAGATAAGTATAATAAAATTAAAAACAATTACCTTTATAATTTTATTACAATTACCGTTTTAATTTTATTTGTTTGTTAAAAATTACTTAAAATAGGAAAAACAATTCAAAACATACAAAAACCATTATTCACAAAAATCATACTACCCAGTGAGCTGTGCGCCGGGCATAAAACCACCACAAGCCTTGTCGTGTTATGCAGCGCTGTCAGCGTGGAAAATCGATAATTCGTCGAACGTCACTACATAGTATACGTAGATACAAACAGCGAATGAGTGATTGAAAACGGAAAAACACGCAGTGGCTTATCATTAACAATATGGCTGCTCAACGTAACGGTAAGATTGAGATTAATAACCAGCCATTGGAAATACATATATTTGAACTTAAATAGTGGCGATTTGTAATTCTAATAAAATTGTCTACTTTTAGGCGCTTTTTGCTTTGTGCTCTACGGCATCTTCCTGTTTGGCAGTCAACAAAATGTCGCCGCTTTCAACGCCATGCCCAAAGACAATATTTTTGCCGATGTACTGCTCACCGAGCTGCTAAACCGCATGGACAAGGACATCGATCCGGTGCAGAATTATTTCGATTTGCTTGGTGATGTGCCGAAAAGCGTTGACCTGGTGTCGCGCTCATCGAAGAACAACAACAACGGGCCGGATGAGTACGAGTATCGCGGCATGTACGGTTCGCATCCGTCCATACGCGACCAAGAGTACATGCAGCACAGTTCCTTATGGGGACACCAGTACATAAATGGCGGTATGGGCGAGATGCCCAATCGCTTCCCAGCCATCAAGACCGACGCCACATTGCCGGCCTACTGCAATCCACCGAACCCCTGTCCCTACGGCTATGAGGAAAGTCAAGGTTGCATATCGGATTTTGAGAACACCGCTATTTTCAGTCGCGAATTTCAAGCTGCCCAGGAGTGCACCTGCGACAACGAGCATATGTTCGATTGCGCCGGTCAGGACAGCAATGCCAGCGCCAACGAGATGACCTCGACCATGGAGAAGTTCTTGATGCATCAATTCCAGAATGAAAACGGCTTGGACAATCCAAATGCGGTGGTTAAGAAATTCTACGGTTTTGCCACAGGTCACGGCGGCCCCAACAATCCCTTCTTGCAGGGTGAGAAGCTGCCCATAGCCGCCAAAAAGGGCGATCATATCAGCGCTTAGGCCCGTCGCGTGTTATTGGTGTCACTGTTAATAGATGTTGTCATTAATTGCAAATACTTAACCAAGCACACATTTAAATATATATGTATGTATGTAGTGGAATATACTTGTGCTGTCAGAAAATATCATGCTATACACATAAAACTTACAATGACGAGTGACATTGGCATTTTTGGAGCATCTAAATGTTGAAAACCCAAATTGTTAAAATATGCGAATATGAAGAGTTCAGCTCGCTGCCCTCAAGTTGAAATACATAATATTTAGTTGCTAGAAAATGATTTATAACTGTATTTAAACTTCGAATTGTTTACATGTGCATGTATAACGGCATATTCAGTCATCCGAAATACGCAATTTATAAGTAATCAAGCTCTCTTACTTACCGAGCATAACTTTAGTCTAATTCTTTAAACACTGCAACTAAATTTCTTAACGGTAAAATAAATACATATGTATACACCCAAAATATCGGTTAAAATAAAGAATAATGAAAATAATTAATAAAAATGTCATAAAGTTTCTGGGACTTTAAGAGGGTAGAAGTAGTCAGAGACATGAAAAAATTATAATTTAAAATTTTTTTGTTAGTAAATTTTTATATTTTATTAAATTAAAAACATAGCGTCATAGATCTTCAGAAATTGACGTGATGTCTGCTAAAACGTGAAGACTTAAAGCAAAATAATCATGAGTACAAGTAGCGAGCTCTTCACTTCCTTCCGCGCGCTTATAAGAGCACCCGGAACTACGCCAACTAGTGTGGGATAAGCCTCCTAAACTTCGCATATGGTTTTATCGAGCGTATTATGTGGAAGATTAAATCCCACCGTTAACATACTGATTGGATCTTATCAGTATGGCCTCACGCCTGGAAAATTAACATCAGACCACATATTCATCCTGCGGCAATTCTTGGAAAAGACCCATGAAAAGAGGTTCGACATACATCACCTCTACATCGATTCCAAAGCTTATTTGACAGCACGAAAAGAAGGCGACTTTACGTCGCTATGTCTGAATTTGGTATCCCCGCAAAAGTAATACGGCTGTGTAAACTGACTTTGAGCAATACCAAAAGCTCCGACAGGATCGGGAAGAATCTCTCCGAGAAGTTCGATACCAAGGAGGTTACAGACAAGGCGATTACCTATCACGCGACTTCTTCAATCTACTGCTGGAGAGAATAATTCGAGCTGCAGAGCTGAATCGAGAAGGCACAATCTTTTATAAGAGTATACAGCTGATGGCGAACTCCGATGATATTGATATCATTGGCCTCAACACCCGCGCCGTTAGTTCTTTCTACCTGGCGCGCTACTGTAAGCTCGGCTTAACCCGCGTAATCTACGCCCTTAAAAAGGAAGAAGGAGCTAACATTATCGTAAAATATCAATTCACTCAACTATTTTCTATAGTCGTGATGTTCCTCAATCCGGTGTTGCCAATATGTAAAACCCTCAAAAGCTAATAAGAACTCATCATAAATATTACAGTCGCGTTTCGGAATCTCCTGAGTGATTTCGCAATGTTTCTGAGTGAATTAAATTTATGGGTTTCGATAATTTTGTAATTGATGAAGTAGAGTAAACTATTGGAATAGTAGCTTTTACTAAATGTCCTAAGGTCAAAAGCCATATTTAACTAAAATAAAATAATTGAATATGTAAACTCTGGATATCATAAACCTTTCAAAGTTGTAAGCTAAGAAAACTTTTTTCTAAAATTACAAAATAGGAAAAATTTTGTAATAGTCTTGGCTCTCCTCCAATGTATTTGTGGAATAATGTTACCATCCTTGCTCTCCTTGGTGTTAAAATTCTATAACTTGATCGACTTTGTGGACTCTGTAGAGACAATGCTTCTTGATGTCTTCGCAGCAGTTTCAAGTCGACTTAAAACTTGCATCGTCTGCGATTTATCAAATTCTTATTTTACGTTCTTTACTTCACAACTGCAAACACATGCTAGTATACTTGTAATAAGCGTCAAGTGTCAAAGACCGCCATCCCCCCTTGTAATAATACTAAAAAGTTGAATTCGACTTTTTTTTAATTGTTTAACAATGTTTTATTCTAATTTCGTATAAATTACAAATCTTTTAGAGTATTACATGATTATGAGTTTCATATAAAAATAGCTAAGCACATACAAAAAAATACATATATGCTAAAAAATATTACAACTGTGTGTAAATTTGTTTTGCATAATTTATGTAATTTCAAACTAAATGGTACAATGAGTATTATCCATGATTCATACACTGGTACAGGTATTGCTGTTCTTTGACCTCAACACACATATACAACTTTGTATATACAAAGTATATACCGTTAAATGTAGCTAAAGGCAATAACAACAATTTTTAAGTCATAAAAAATTTCAAAAAAACATATGTATATAACTAAAAGAATAATAAAAAAAAATCAAAGAAAAAAATTAATCAAATAAATCAAACATAAAAAAATTAACAATTAACAAAATTTTGAAAAAAGTCAAAAATTAATTAAAAAAATTAATGTCAAAAAATTTTACGTCTAAAAATTATCAAAAAAATTAACATATATGCTACACTAATTTATTCGTTAAGCGCTATATATTTCTAATTTACTAAACAGTTGGTAACTAACTGTTTGGCAGGCAGTGTGCACCAACTATTCACTAAGTAATTCGGACGAAATGTTCGATTTATATTCATCAACAAGTCTCTCACGTGAGCGGGCAGTGTGATTAGCTAAAAAATATTCGTTGTCATATTTACAAAACACTAAAGTGCTTATATTATTATGTCATTATATATTATTATACTATTAGTTAAAACCAACATACATATAAATGAATCTGTATATATATTAAAGTGTCCGTTATTTCCTAAGTTGATTATTTTGCAAACCCCTGCTGAAGTTTCAGTATATGCGCTATTTACTTTTGATTTCAAACATGCTTAAATCAAATCTATTTTCCCAAGTATATAACATGAGCTTGTTTTATGTTTTGCTTGAAGCAAGTAAATCTACAACTTAGAAAGTGATATTCTATTATAAAACTGTCTGCTCTACAGAAATGGTCTTTATCATTTTTCTCATAGAAATTTTCGTCTAAAAGTTATACGCAGCCAAAGTTATGCATTAAATATACTGAGCATTCCTTCAAGTGATTTATAAATTCTGTGTTGCTTATACGACATGGTGTACCATATGAATACAGTACATTTGTGGCATGACTTTAACTGCGTAACTTTTAAAGTAATGCTTTTATGAAAAAAATTATTAAGAGCTTCTTTGTAACGAAAAAAAAAATTTGTATTAAAATATCATTAAAGATAAATATTTTATTGCAAAAAATAAAAAATTCCACGTAAAATGTATGGGAAAAGTAAAATGAAGTGCCTGTTTACGTTGGATACTGTTTTAAGCACAAAAATTGCAACTTTTAGGGACGTTTGCAATGAAAAAGTCAATTCATGAAATAACGGACACTCTAATATACATATATATATATACATATATATGTTTGTATGTATACGTATATACTCGTATAATAATCATTATTTTAGCTTACGAACTAGTTTAAAGTTGGAAACAGTAGAAAAATATAAAATAATTGTATTTATGTTTGTATGTATTTATAGTTGTGGCAGTAGTGGTTACGAACTTTAAAAAGAATCTGCAGAATATGAGTACCAGCAGTGGCTTCTCGCTTACCGCGACTAAATTCTTCTAGGAGTCTTGAAAATGTTTTTTTTTTGATAATTTGTCGTGTTCAACGAGGAAGCACTGTGATTCACTTTGTGACAGTGTTTGTAGCTTAATCAAGTATTTAGTTGTATATATTATGGTGTTTGTAATTGTTAATATGTAATATTTCGAGACAAATCTTCTGTGGTTTTCCTACATTTAATTGGCCAGTACAAAGGACATAGAAATTTCAACGCTTCGCCGGTTTTTTTTTCTAGGACAACATCGTGCTTACAATTCTAATACTATTAACTAAACAAGTCCTTCATTTTTATTTGCTTTTTTCCAAATCATCAACAACAATAAAATCGATATCAGGCTGGCAAGTGGCTTCGGGTGACGCCTTCTACAAACGTCCCGTATTGCTGCTATTCTGTCCCCATGACACCTGTTGATTGGGATTACGTGCAGTCAGTCGCAGCGAGTTGCGGTCGTCATCTTCGAGTACATGCTCGTAGCCTTGATTAATGGTGCCGCCACCGTTCGAACCGTAGATTTGCTGTGCGTGTAAAAAATGAATAAAAAAAACAAAAATGAGATTGAAAAAATCGCATATAAATATGCGGGTTATTATGTAGTTTACCTCGCCTGGTCCGCCGTTGGCGTTGAACACATCCTTGATGCTAATGCCCGCATTTGAGATACGTCCACTACGCTGATTGGGTATTACGCCGTTGTTGTTCAGCTGAAATGTTGAGAGATGGCACAATTATACTCAATAAAAGAAATAAGATTTCTTCCTAATCGGCCGAAGGTAACTTTGACGAATGGCAGTTCAGAAACTAATAAACTACTTATAGTTGCTTCTATACGCTAAATAATAACTTTGAAACTTGATGGCCTGTAGTTTGTACTTTATTTTAGACAAGTAACAGCTTAAAGTGATCTAAGATAGGCTCGCGGCTCTTCAAGACTATAGTTTATTATTCGAAAAATTAATTACTGAATATTGTAATAGATAAAACTACAATATTTAAAGCCATAGCTGGCGCAAATCAAGTATATGTTCTATTTATAAGAAGTTCTAGAAATGCTCAACAATGGCCAATGTTCGACTGACTCAGCTGAGAGAGTTGATTACCTCTGTAAAATTACTTTAATGTCTCAAGACCTATTGATTTTTCGAGCTGGATATGATGAAGACTTTTCCTAAAAAGAAATATGGGATAAAGAAACTGAGGGGGTTACAGTAAATATCTCGAAAGGTTGAAGACTGATAGTTTGGGGCGTTATTATCGCCTCCTGGTAGGTTTTCTCTGATTCTTACAATAAATGCTGCTAAATATCAACGATTGTCAGACTGAAGTGGGGCTAGGTAATGCCGTTATTATTTATTTAGTATATTAAAGTTGAAAGAATTAAATATTTCTGAGTTGATATGCAAAGCCTAAATTATGTTTTGCATGTATTAAAAATAATCATATGACTTACCGCAGCAGTCGTTGTAATGCCATACTCGTTCTTTGCGCCCAGTGTTTGCATAGCTGACTTACGTCGTTCCGCCATTACCGAGTTCTTACGCACTTCCAGCGCGCGTATCGTTTCGGCGCGCATTGTCAAGCGGCGCGTGAGTATCGGAGTTGCTGTTGGAAGTATGGACAATCAGTTTAAAGAAGTATTCTCAAAGAAATAAAAAAAAATTTACCTGGATTATTTTCATCCGCTGTTAGTTTGAGGAAGCGCTTCTTGAAAGCGACGTCCAAGGTGCCGATCTGGCGACGCGGTTGACGTGCTTTCTCTAGATTTTGTATCGTACGACGACGTGCAATGCGATCGGGTCCACTGCCAGAGTCATTGTCATAATCACCGTCTATACCTTGAAGACGTTGCAAGTTCTTGACGATCTCCACAGCGTGCTGCAAGTAAGCGGGAAACAGTTTAGAGGGTGTTATGTGTGAGTATGCAAAGATTAGAGAGTATTATTTTCGGATTAATGCTTACCTTGTCTATCAATGCGTCCTGTGAAGTGTCCTCCGACTTCTTCTTGCAGAAATTCAACTCGGTGGAGGCGAGTATATGCGAAATGGTGCCGAAACGATGGAACAACATAGCGGTAAACTGTATGATCAGAATGAGCGCGAAGAAGAACACAAACACCAAACCGATCGGTTCCAATTGTAGATATTCCTTAGAAATGTGTACCTAAAAGTTGAAAATTGGTGGCAAAATAAAGAAGTTGAGATTAGTTGCACAGTCATACAAGAAAATCGAGGTAATTTGTAGGTTAGTTACACAAATTAAAATTGTACGATAAGAAAAAAATATGTAAAGAAATTATAGAAATTCTTCTGTAAACCATTTTTATGTGCAATGTGTGTGATTTTGTTCATCATATGATTCATTATATGATTGATTGTTTGGGATGGGTTCGTAAATGTTCGTTTGAGTAATGCAAGGGTTAGCTGTTATGGACAGGTGTCTTGCATACAAAAAGGGTACCCATGTTTGGTAACAGTATATGAAATGTATGTATGTATGTATAAGGGTACGAGTACTTGTTTGTTGGCAAGTTCATGGCTTAAGTAGTAACGGTTACTGTTGTTTGTGAAGACTTTGTATAGACTGGACGTGGTCGTGTTGGGGTCGTGTTCGCGGTAAAAGAGTAAAATGTTCATTTTGTGGATATTATGCGAAATCCGACATTGTGCTGGCTTTGTCTAAACATTTATCCTTAAAAGTGCGTTCGCAAATCGAGCACAGAATATTTTTGCTTGAGAGTTACAAAGAGAGGTTTCTTATAAGAAACTTTTAATAAGACAAAACATAAATTATATAAAGATACGAATATTAAATACTACACAAATTATAAAGTATTTTAATAAAAGCTTGCAGGTTTAATTAATAAGTGCAAATTTAATTTTATGCAGTGCTTTTAAAGTTTTTTATTTCATAACAACTTAAAAGGCAAGTTTTTTATGATTAAGACGAATATTTATTTCATTATATTTGTAATACGACGATATAAACAGTAGAGAATTTTAAGCTTTGTAAATTCTAATTTTTATAAACCAGCAGCGCCTCTTCCAAGCAATTACAATATATTCCTTAGCTTTCGAAAATCGATAACCGATATTGTTTCATATTGAAGAAAAATAGGAAAGAAGAGAAAAATAGAAGAATATGGGAAAATACATTCTTTTGCTTGCTAAATTCATCATCATTTTACTGATGATATAATACTAATGGAGGTTTGTGGATCAGTAATGAAAAAGTGTTTCTTTAAATGAAAATATGGCTTATTTTACATTTCTAAGAAAATTTCTCCAAGTACGAGACATTTTCGTAAACCTTACTGTTTAAGAGGTATTAACTGTTAAAGTTCGATTTTTTAACAACTTTTTTTATGTTTTTTCATCGGAAAACTCATAGTTTTATATGAAGTGTACTGCTCTACAAAATGGTCACTTAAAATTTATCGATTAAGTTAAGATCGATTCGGTTTGATTCGTTTCGATTAAGTTAAGGGTTTACGATCATATTTCCTGTCTGTCGACTTCTGTGATTCATTGATGAATTCTAAAAGGATTACGTATTCAAGTGCTAAGAAAAATAATGAAAATATTTTATCATAGCATACATCCAGGCTTCAGTCTGAGTTGCTCAGAAAAGCAAAGATTAAGCCCTTTATATCCATAAATCGGCAGAATACTCTATGGTATGCCATCGGTTTTATCCTATAAAGTATAGAGAAGAAATGCTGTTCGAGAGGCGAAGAAGAGTTCAAAGCGACTGAACTCAATCGGATAGTGCTGATATTTTATTGGATCTTTAGAGAAAGCTCTACCTAGTCGACATTGATCCAGCCTTGACCCAATATGACTAAAAGCGCTAATAAAAATGCAGTTTAAGAAATATTGCGTTGATAAGGTATTCAAAGACATTAATACTATAAAGTGCAGCATAACCGAATCCGTTGGCTAACAAGTGATTTTCTGCGATGATATATATTTTCTGACTTACATACAAAAACAATAAATACAAAGCAAGCACAAAGTGAATAACATCGTGAGCGTTTAAATAGGTGAAGTTTTTAGGAATATTTGTTCATTCAATATGTAATTATAAAAAAATAATAAATAAATGCGTGCAACCATTTCCTTAGCAATCAATAAATAATTTAATAACTTATATAATAACAATATTCTATTTGCATGTATAACATTTTACAAAACCACGACCAATGTAATCAACAAATTATATAATATGTTTTATTTATATTTGGGTGTTAGGTGATGGAAACATTAAAAAAAACACTGACAATAACGAATTTTCGAATTATTTCACATTATGCGTGGACAGTCAGGTTCATGCGAACAAGCTGCGTGTACTTATATAGAATAGAATTAGATTTTACAACAAATCCAGAAACCGCTTTTGCATTTCTGACTTTGGAAAAGTGTTTTTGGCTTGTAAGTAAATTTTGAACGCGAAAAAAAGTTTTCAAACATTGTTAAACACAAAGAACAAACTAAAAATTGAAAAATAAAAATTAAAAAAGTAATAAGAGAGCAGTGACTATGAGGGAAAAGGGTGTATACAAATTTAACACATTTTAGTTCTGCTTTTGTAATTTTGCACAAATGTAGGAGAAGTTTGTTGTTGTTAATTTTTACAATTATTTTTGAGATTATAAACCATTTTTTATATACGAAAATATACATATATTTATGTATCTATGTATGTATATAAAGAGTTAAAACGGAAAAATGTACAGCAAAACCATGACAACAGTTAGAAGAGAGTGTGTGTGAACAACAGAGAGAATACAGCAGATAAAAACCTCTGATGTCTCTTCAATATACGTTATATTTGTCTTGACGCCCAGTGGCCAGACAACGTGCAATTTATCCTTGTTCAGCTGAAGCAAGAACACAATCAGGACGAATAAGGCGTTGGCCATGAAAAATGCGAAGACGGACTTGTTCCTCAAATCAATGAGATCGGCTGCGATGCGTGCCTGTTTGTTGTTGTTTTTTGTTTTGATTTCAATTTAGTTTAATGATAGTAATAATTCGTTTTAACATTCAGTAGCGATATTTTTTTCGTTCGTGACATTTTGTTTGTTTGGTTAAGAAAAATTGCCGTTATTGCGTACGATTAACGTCAGTTTTGGTTTTGTTTCGTTTAACACATCACCGCACAAAGCATTTTCATATTTTATGATTTATTTGAGTTTTTTTTATATTTCATAAAATTTTAATTTTCCATTTTAAAAGATAGTTGATTTTTTTTGAAATGTTTTAATATAAGAAAAGGAGAAAAGAAAAAAGAAATATGTTAGTAAAATGTTCAATTGGGGATTTCTCTTACGATGACGTCAAACGGCGATTGTTGTTGTTTTTGCCTATTTATGAAAATTTGTGTGTGAGTTACGTTTGACTGTGTCATTTGACGTCACGCGCATGAAATCCCCTTGCCGAAATTTACCTCTTGTGTGGATTCGTCGTAGGTTATGTTTGTGCGTACACCAAAAGGCCATTTCACGTGTATGTTGTCCTTGTTCAATTGCAACAAGAACACGATTAAAACGAATAGCGCATTACACATGAAAAAGGCGAACACGGAGGAGTCGCGCAACTCTTTAAGATCTTTAGCAATTCTAGCCTAAAAAATGCATGCACATTAATAATTGAAATAAAAAAACATTAAAAACAATATGGCAATGCGAAAATTGTTGTAGCTGAGCAAATCCGCTAGCGTACAATGTTGGCGAAATGATTAACGGAAACCCTGGTGTACGATCTTTGAGTTAATCCACCTTGTAAATGCATTTGCGCTCAACCGAAGTCTGAACGCAAACGAAAAGAACCACAAAATTACCTGTTCCACCGGATCGTTATCGATTGGGAATAGATATTTGTCGATCAGATCTTTCCAGAACTGAATTTCCGTGCTTGACAGAAAATCAACCTCGCCCTTACGCAGATCTTGGTCCTCAATCCAGAATGGATTTGTTAGGAAATCACGTTCTTGACGTGGTTCTGCCGAGGTGTCTGAATCCGATTCCTCCGACTCATCACCAGACTTCTCCGCAACCGAAGACAACAAATGATGATCTTTTGAACCGCTAGATGTCGTACGTCTGCGCCCATGTCGTGAATGACCATGTGGATCTAAAGTGTGTTCCAAAGCTTCCAATCTTGTCTTAATGGTGTTTAATGACTCGGCAATCGCTGTGAGTTGCGCTTTTTCTTCCGATGTTTTGCCATGCGTACAGAGTATGCAACGGAATAAGCCTGCTAATGAGAACTCAATGGAACCCTCCTCATCTCCATTATCGCCAATGCCACTTTGCAAGAAACTGAGCATGCTCTTTTGCTTTACGCGCTTGGCAGCCTCTTCGGCTGCTTTCTTTTCCGCTTCCATTTCCTTCTTCGTCTTTTTAGCAACCACTTCACGCGTGCCCCAAGAGACGACATTCAGATTGATGATCGAATACAGAATAAGCAACAGGTACATAGATGGTATGGAAAGCAAATAGATAAGACCTGCCGTGATGCACCAAAATTCTTGCGGATGCAAACACGCCGCTATCCAAAATGACCCCGTCATAGCAATCAAGAATATAGCGGATGGTGAGCCGATACCGTCCTCGCCCAATTGCAAAGCCGTACCCACAATTACCGCCATCATGATGAGCGCATACGCTGTGGAGAGCACCTGTGCCACAAATAGTTGGATATTCGATTTACAAGTGAAGCAAACTAACATGAAGAGCAAGATCGGCACGATATTGTAGTGGAAGGAGGTCCAATTGTCGATGCGGAAAGCGGCTACGAAAGCACCCACCAACATAAGGAAAATCGTGCCAGGTCCAAGAATGGTGCCGCCAATCAACATCATTTGGTAGAAGATGTAAAGCAGCGAAATGTTGTCGTTAATTTTTATAGTACGTTTGGCGTCACCCAACAGATCCATAATGTTTGCGATGGTAGAAGGCACCCAACGACGACGTTGATTGTAGAACTCATTGAAACCTTCGGGACAGTGAGTGTACGCATCGGAGGCAGCTGAATATTCGACACGATAACCACGCTGTAGCAATAAAGTACAAAGCCAACGATCTTCACCCTGATCGTATTGTACGTAGTGACGAGCTTGATCCGAACGTGTTGTATACTTTTTCATAACATTGTCGTCCATAAGCGCTTTGCCACGGAAAAGTGAGAAGCAGCCGGGACTACAAAGTACACAGCCGATCATGTGTTCTGTGGCTTTTTGCAGCCAATGACCAATAGCGTATTCGAAGAGTTGATACCATACCATAGGGCCCGAGCCCACAGGATGAATGCGTCCACATGCCGCGCCCAGGTTACGGTTCTTCTTCATTAAATCGATCAGCAACGTTACAGCGTTCGGTTTGAAGTCAATATCGCCATCCAATGTTAGCAGGTAAGTGTTTTGAGCAATCTCATCTTTACGATCGGCAGATATGGGTAGCTCAATGAGACGATGACCGAGCAAGTAGTACATGTACATAACTTGCGACCACCGTTTACGATGACGTATACGATCCTTATCCTTCAGATGTGTAATGAATTTGGTCTTACCAGGTAGAGTCCACACTAGACGACCACCATAAGGGGTTGGATACTTTTTGGGTGGACGTAAGCGTATGGTGGTCTGATGAATTTCGGAAGCCGCATCATCCATAGTGGCAACAAGCAGTTTGACGAAACGATTGACTTGGATATCGTCATCGCTGTGATCGGAAATTTCAAAAGCGTCATCGAAGAAAGTGTGTGCTGAAACATAAAGATTATACATAAAGAGGTAAATTAGAAATTCTTTACAACTTTTTAGACTTTAGCTACTCACTTTCAAATTCGTAATAGTCCGGATCAACGATGCGCAGATATTTCTGGGCCACACGTCGCGCGCATTGGTCCTCGTCCATACGCATAATACTTTTTAAGAACTCCATCATCTCGTCTTTCGTTTCATGCCACATGGTGGCGCAGGCATATATTCTGGTAATGTGATCTGAAGACTTAATGCTCGGCTTATTTTGTATAGCTGAACCATCGGTGTGCACAGAAATGGTTTCGTAGTATTCGTCGCCTTTCTCCTTCTCAATTTCCGATAAATCCTGCAGATGAATAATTATGAAAAATGCACTATACTTTTCTTTAGTTGTATACAATTGCACTTACCTCAGTCTTCACGTCGGCTTGGTCGTCCCTTCGCCGGTTCATGGCCATAGACTGATCAATCAATAGCGCCGAATACATCGGACGTACGAATAACTTTTCGGTTGTAGCCAAACGTTCACATTTCGGTGTCCAGATATGCAGTGAGATCCATGTCTGACTAAGCAGCCACAATATCCACGCCCAAGCCATTTGTTGTGTCACAAAATCATTGAAACGAAAGTTGCGTGGACTTGTGAAGAACAGATAGTCCGGAATAGTGTCGTGGAAAAAGCAAGGATCGTCTATGCGCAAACCGCAGGCTGCGATCAACAGGGAAACCGTGATGGGTATAGTTAAACTAACCGGGAAGGCGTAACTGAAGCCCTGTATGAGAATCTTACAAGCGAATTTTCCAAAGATGTAACAAAGATAAGCGCTAAAAATCTGTATGAGGAGCACATAAATAACCGTATTGTGTACGGCGTCAATCTCTATGCTATCTATATTGGCTGCATCCAATGTATCTGGCAAGTTGCCCGTCAAACTGGTAGCCAATTCGTCAATTGAAATCTTATGTGGCCCCAACGCGTCACCATACATGCTGAAAATGTTGCCAGGCTCGTCACCCTGCGCCCAAAAGATGAGTAGCGCGAAACAGACGAACAACACAACCTTCCATAATGAAAGGAACATGTGATTGAAGTAACGTGTAGTGCGCATCTCATCCTTCACGCGTCCCATTGCACGCACCAAGCCAATGGGCGATTGCAGTGACACAAAGTTCTCCCACCAACCGCAAGAGATCATCACGCAGGCAATCGGTATGACCCACAATTCTGGACGATTCTCTAGTAATGGCCATATAACGAAACCAGTTACTTGTGCCGCAATCGCAGCCATATCAATGAGTACTTTCACGGCGCGTTTCCCCTCCTTGGAACAGCGTGACAAAAGCCCCAGTATACCAGGTATAACGCACAAGCAATTCGTCAACATGGCTCCCTGTATGGCATCGATTTGTGGCAGCACGACGAACATTAACAAAGCGGTACCAAAACAGCTCAGACTCTCCATCAGCGTGACGAAGAGAAAGTGTCCAGTCTTGGGCACACGAAATGTTTTGAAGAAACAAATACGCGCCGAACGTATGAATGCACCGATCTCGGGTATCGCATAGGCAATCAGCAGCGCCCAAATCCATGCGATGCGCTCCTCTTCGGGCAATTTAACGACGAATGTTTTGTCGCGACCCTTGAGCATGAGTTACAAATAAATAAATTAAAAATGCTGGAAGGTATTATGTAATATTTAACTTACCAAATCTTTATTGCAGTATTCTATTTTCTTATCCTTACGTATTTGTGATGTCATAAATAGTACACAGACCTTCGCCATGACCCCACCCGTTAACACCAAGATGAATGTGAAAGCATACGCGAAGATCTTCAATATCTTCACTGTGAGCTCCAGGCATTCCTGATTGGCCGTCGAACCCGTCTCAATCTTGATCGGTGGATCACGGAAGACATCCCAGCCTTTTGTTTCTTGTATTGTGCGTTGGCTGTAACGATGGGAGTAAAGTTCGTTTTTAGTTTGTAGTATTTAATGGCGTCTATTTGGTTAATTTTGTCCAACTATCGCTGGCCTGTGGCGAGTTAATTACTTATTCTAAAGTACTGCGCGTGTAATCAGTGCTTGAATGGAATAAGTTCCGGCATTTCGAGTAGTTATGGGGCACATACCTATTTAAGGTATGTGGGTTTGTGCCTTTGTTATAATTATAAAAGTAAAAGTGATTAATTATGACTGCTGAGCCGCACCCTCTTTGTGGGAACCTGCTTTAATTGCTTTAACGTAAATAAATAAAAGAGACGTGTGAGGCCAGTCAATTCAAGCTTGCTCACAGTAATTTAATTGTAGTGTAGCATATTTCATAAAGTTCCGTCTGACTGGTTTCTGGCGTTTCTGGCGCTTTTGGAGCGTTTGGAGTTGTCTTTTCACAACCTAAGACAGCTTGCTTTCATTCAGTTTGAGTTTTGCTTCAAACTTCTATGCGGTAAAGAGCAATGCTGGCCTTGAGAATTATAACCAGCTTCTCACCAGAAATTTCAAAATGAAAAGCGCAAAGTTTTTCTTAAAAATAGGAAAAGGTTTGTCATTGCCGTCCTTCTATAAATTTAGTATTTTCTGCAACTCGGACACTACAAATATGTTCATAGAGATGTATTTTTACTCACTATTCTCCATTATAGCCCTTTTAAGCTTAGTAAGAACTTTGAGCTGGTAACAGCTGAATTATTCAGTTTTTAGGATCGCATTCTTTGTTCAGTAGCAGGATAAATAGATCTTAGTTTATACTAAATTTTTGCTTTTTGAAAACTTATATTAGCAGGCACTTGATCAACCAAAGTTGTTCTTCTTTTCTCTAACGGGTGCCTTCCAGCCTTAAATAGGTCGGAAAATAAGGTTAAGAGCACATCGCCTTGGGGGTGAAATCTGTTAGTTCATAGTAATACTCAGATTGATGGATCTGTCACACGATTGAACTTTCTTTTGGTAAAGGTGAGTGGTCTTGTCAGAAATACTCTCTATATATTTGTGCCTTAGGCAACATATCTCTAAAGATATATATTATTTATCGGCAAACTAATATCAAACTTTGATTTGATAGCTGAATGGCACACTTTACTAAGTATGTGCGTGTGTGTTTTGCCTGCTACATGTTTTGGCCAGTAAAAATGCATAATTTCAAGGCAATTTGGTATGTTATTTCCGTCATATTTGACCAGGTCGTATATTTACCGAACCACTGTTTTGACTGACAGCTGTGAAGATTGTGGAAATAGTTGCGACACGCAGCATACGAGTACATATGAACGCATGGAGAAATACACATACACAATTATAATGTTATGTGAACGTCTTAAATTAGGGTGTGCCAAAAAAGAGGGAGATTTATTGGGCAACGCAAAATGACTTGCGCCCTAAACACCCTTTGAACTTCTGGACTCGGCCTTAGTGTATCAATTGAATTATGAGTAGGATTAGCTCTTAAAGATTTTGGTAAAACTCAGGACTGGGGCTGACTGGCTAATGTAAAAATTGCACCGTACCGTTAAAACCCTGATAGATCATAAAATGCGACTATTTTTTCGGAGGACGGATAGCAACTCTTGGTGGTGCCCCAATCAACACAGACAAGAAACATAATACTAAAACAAACTATGATGAAAAGGTGACGATAGAAAGCGTAGGGAAACCGAAATCGTCGCCAAATAAAACCAGTGAAAGGTCCGTAATCACAGTCGCTGGAAGTTCGGCGTTAGGGTCTGCTAAAAACAATAATTTTGCTAACACGTATGATTTTTCTGTGTTGCAGTCAAGGGATGTAGGGGTCAAACCACCACCATTTACTAAAATGACATAAAAGGCTGCACGTGATAGAACATTTTTGAACTCAAATTCGTAATCAGAACAGATCAAATAACCCAAAGTCCTCTTAGCTCTCCAGTTACAAAAGATTCCTTTAGATTTTTTGAGTTGTGTTATCGATATATATTTTTTTTTTACCTAAACTTTTTTGGGGAGATTCTTTTCAAATAAATTGGATCAACTTAATGTGCAATATATCTAAAAGAGACAAGTTGTTTTGAAAAACTCCCCACCCTAATGCTCTTTGCAAGATATATTCAAATATGCGGTTGTTCATTGTTCATTTCATAGCTGTCACATTATCAGTGCACTTACATGGTAATTTGCATAAATAACATTTTGCGCAAAGGCGACAACAACAACCAAACAAACACATACAAGTAAAGCAACAATTTGCCCCTTTGGTTGTCAAGGCGCCTGCACCCGTCATGCAGCACCACTTGTTGCACGTTGCAACTGCATTTGAACTCAAAATCTATTGTGTGATGAAGTCGTAGGCCTTTTGCGCGTCGTTTGTGTTGTTGTTTGACATGAATACATTTAAGCTTAATACGTTTAGGTGTTGTTGTATATACATTTGTGAGTATAGCTTTACCTTCCGCCATAAATATCTTGGGTTAATGGTGTGCTCTCGTCGTCGGTAAAGTTGTCATCGCTGTCGCCGGCATTGCCCGGCGGTGCCAGGGGCCGATGCCTTACGGCAGACATCTCCCACGGTTCCACAAATTGGACGCGAAAATATTGTTACGCTTGTTGTTGCTGCTGTTGCCACAAATATTTCTTGCTCTATTGTTATTTATAGTCTGTTGCAGCTATCGAAATGCCTCGAGTCTGAAGCTGTTGTTGTCTCACTTGCTTTTAATCGAGTCGTTGTAGCTGAAAGGAGGGGAGAAATAATAAATTTTAGTGAAAGCTTTTAAGGAGGTTTTCTTATGATATTGAATATTTCTATAATAGCTGCATTCTATAGTAGCTGATGATCCCGAGAGTTTCGTAGATTAATTATTAAAATTGTACTTGATTTTTTCGAGTTCTTTAGATGCTTTATCTAATAAATTCATCCTCAGTCTCTCGAACTAGTCGGCAATTTTAAAGAAATATGAACTGTTTTCTTAACACAAAGGGTTAAACTTAGCCTACTGAAGAATGACTGTTACTAAAAACTCATCAGATCTCATGGTCCATCTAGTCATCATAAAATTAAAAAAATCGATCGGTCTACACTAATCTTTCAATTTGAATTTCACGAGTCTTCGCCATGTTTTCGAATAGAAATTGATATGTGTATATGTCAGTTGTTCATTGGGAAGAATACATAATCACCACTTGGAATGATTTTTGGTAAGTCCTCTAACACATTGGTGCCATGCCGCACGAAATTGTGCGACAGAGGCTGTTTGACAATCTGCGTTGTAATGCTTTTTTGCGACATGGCATTAATTTAACGCTTTCTGCAGGTTTTATGATAAAAAACTATGAAGATAATATGGATTCAAAAAAAAGTGCTTGGAATCACGGCTTTACATCTTCGAAAATAATTACAGAAGCGTTTTGGTTAGCCTACTTTATTACGACCTCGACCATCAACCACTGTTAATGACAATAATATGGAAAAGTAGAAGAAATTACGCTTGAAAATCGTGTGTTGGAGATAGATGATAGAGGATCTCAACATCTCTTATGGATCCACTCAACACATTTGAATAAGGTTTTCGGTAGTGTATCAATGCTGGACCAAACCAAAAGATCAAAAAAAGTAACAACTTAGCTTAGGACCCTCCGTGCATCAAATTCATTATTAATGACGGGACGTGGGCTTATAAAGTTGACGTCGAAACTATCCAAAAAACTGCCCATAGCGCTTCAAAAATGACCCGAAACCGAAAAAACACGGAAGATCATCCCAACCGAGGCTTATAACATCTGTATGGAAAATTGGTTTAAGCGTTAGCATGCTTGTATTGCCTCAGAAGCTTATGTGAAGGCAATAATACAAATTTATATAAAGTATGTGAGTTGATCAATAGCTTTTTAAGGGTCTTGTCTTGTTCTTGGTTTGGTTGGATAAAAACTTGTATTACTAGCAGCTAAGAAATTCGTCCACACAAATATAATAAGTATATATGTATATACTATATATGTACATGTTCATATGTCTGATATGATCTGGATCTGCATAAGTGCGCAGATGCATTAAGCAGCAACCATAATTATTTCATGCTGCTTCGCAGCGATAACCGTTGGGCGACTCAATTTGTCAAGCTGTCTTGCAGCTGGACCATAAGTTGCTGCATTACTGAGCGACCTTGAATGCTAAAAATAAATATGTTGGGGTCATTGTTACTACGGAAACCTATGTGAAAGGTGAATATGAGTAATGGAAGTTATATTTTAGCAGCGAGTGTAAAATGCTCGCTTGATGGAATATGTACTAAAGTTCTAAATTTTAAAGGGTGCCTAAATAAGCGCTGGTTGATACTAAAAAATATAGCATAGGCATATATGTATGTATTTAAGTATTAATTTAGCAGCTATTAATCCGCAGCGGCACTTAATAAATCTGTTTTAAGCCAAATTTTGGCATAAAAACCATTTTAATTTGATTATTCTCCAACAACAAGTTTGCGTTAAAGTTTCGCTTTCAACATTGCTTTAAGCCGAGCGTTGAAATAATTATAATAATAATGGCTAAAATACTAAACACAGCACAGTTATGACTAGAAGACATGACTTCGAAATCCAGTTTGCGCTCACAAATCTGCATTCCAGTCGCAGCCATTGTGCTTTGCGAGAATTCAGCGTAAGGCTTATGGGTCTTACAGGTTTCGTCCAACTCTGCTTTATGTCTGCTTAGCTGTTAAAAGACAATTTAAGCCTTCATTAAATGCGATAATTTTTTGCATGTTTGTTTAGCTAATTTTTATGCTTTTGCTATTAAAGCGTACGATTTTTTGGCTATTCAAAGTGATCAGTGCCAAACACCAAGACGATTTATGAAGACCTAACAGCGTCGCAATCATAAAACTTTTATATTATTTCATTATGTTTTATTATCGGACATTCTCTTTCAACATTTTTATATATAATTATCTACGTATATATGTATGTATATACATATGCCTTTCCCATAGTCCCACTGTAAATTTGCGAAATTTTACGGCAATTAATAGCCAATGGTCCGAAAACTTTTCGTGCTGATTCGCGCATTTTCGTAATATCTCAATTGATTAGGCAATCAATACATTTGTATGAAGCTGAATGTGTTGTTTGCAACGAAATTTCCGATTTATTTGTTACGCTCGCGCAGTTTTAATTGCTCAAAAACTTATATTTTAGATACACACTAATTCTACTGGAAATAATCTTGCGTTAAAACACTTAAAACACTTTTATTGTAAGTGTGCTACCATTTTCCCAATGGGGTTTTGAGTTCTGTATATAAGTTCGTGCATTACTCATTTTAGCAAATTTAAACGTGTAATAGATCAACAAAATTCATCGGAGCACCGAATATGTAACAAAATGTGTATTCAGATTTGTGCTATTCAGAGGCGGGTGCAATTGGGTTTAAGCTGTTTCCCAACCCGCGATAAATTTAATGGATTTCTGTAATTTTCATAACAGAAAACTAAGTAGCAAATACTCTAGAATGCCTAAAAGATTTCGGATATAATCCACTTCTCACTCGACCTACCACTATAAGTAGTCAAACTCAAATCTAATAGACTATATATCCATGCTATTTAAGTTCTATAGATTCAAGTTCTCTGAGAAAAATACTCCACATATTCCAAATAATTACAAACAATTCCGCTAGAAAAAAGTAATTTTAGAATCCGGTTTTCAAATCATGAGGAGTGACCATAGTGAGATTTTGGCTTATCGCGAGCTGAATATAGATTTTTAGTAACTTCAACTGGATCTTTTCTATGTAATAAAAACTTAAGCGAATTTAATACTAATTGGTGAGTAACCAGGTCGATAATTGAAAATATTTTTATAAATGTTGCCTTCATTTAAGCGCAATGGTTTATTAGGTCTAGTCAATGTTGATAACATAAAATCTTTTTCTTAGAATGCCTGATTGAAAAAAACGTTAATTTCTCTCCTTCTTATGCATGCTCCAATGTGATTTATAATATACTCACACTGTTACACTATTACTTTCAAGAAAGCTATAAAGAATTTACACCTCTACTAAATTGACTAAAAACCCATTTCAAAAAGCAGGATATTTTACAATAAAGCAAGAGTAGAGGCTAAAAAACAGAATGATAAAAACAGAGTATACGGTAGTATATACAGGGTAGGCCATTTAAAGTTGACCCATCTGGCAATGCTGTAACTTTTAACAGCGCTGACAAATCGGCCGCGTTAGAAGCGTCATTCGAAGACAATTTATACCATGGAACAGTACACTCCAAAAGAACGCGCTGAAATTGTTCAGCTTTATATTCAAAATAACTTTTCAATTGTGTTAACTCAACGTGCGTTTCGCAAAAAAAATAAAGTGAAAAGTGCTCCAGTTAAGAACACAATTAAGTCTTTATACGCAAAATTTGTGAACACCGGTAATCTCAGTAATGCCAGTCATGCATCCAGACAACGCACAAGACGTTCTGATGAAAATATCGAAGCTGTACGAGCCAGTATTGAGGAGACTCCATCGACATCGAGGTATCGCCGCTCTCAGGAATTAGACATCTCTCGCACCACTCTCCGACGCATAATTCATAAAGATTTGAAGATGTTTCCATATAAAATTCAAATGGCACAAAAACTAAACCCAGCTGATTATCCGCGACGCCTTAATTTTGGCAAATGGGCCATCGAAATGGCTGATATCGAAAAATGGTGATGTTGACTGGCCACCGAGATCACCAGATTTGACGCCACCAGACTTTTATTTGTGGGGTTATTTGAAATCCAAGGTATACGCTAATAAGCCAAAGACCTTAGCTCAACTGAAAGCCAACATTCGACGTGAAACAGCCGCCATATCATCCGAAACATTGGCCAAAGTCATGGAAAATGTCGAAAAAAGAGTGCATTTAGCTGTCAAAGCTAAAGGTGCCCATTTACGCGATCTAATTTTTAAATATTAGCTGAAACAAATCCCCTTGGACCAAAATAAATTATTTTTGAAATGAACAAAAAACATTGTTTTCTTTTGTTCTTTTTTTTTTAGAAACAAATGGGTCAACTTTAAATGGCCTACCCTGTAGTATAATAGTAGGTGTTATAATAAAATCTGTTTAAGATTGTCTAATTTTTTGATTGATTTATTCAATTTCCACTACTAAAACTTTTTTGATAATTTTTAGGTTTCCCGCGAAGAGTTCTAAATTTGCTATTAAATCTTACATAATGTAAGTCCTTTTTTATTATAATTCCATCTTGGTAACTGAACTTCACACTGTTTCTATTGTTCTAAAACACCAAGGGCCATTTTCTCAAAGAAACGTTAGCAACCATCTATCAGCCAAGTTCTGGTTAACTTAACAAAGACTTCCTCTTTCGGTAAAGAACCTTTTTTCAAATAGAACTTAGCTACTTACCTAAGAGCAAATATTTTTTCGGAAAATAAGAACTGAAAATATAACTGAGGAGTAGAGAATGAATATTGAAGAAGCAAATTGTAAGTCTGAGGGAGATCTATACAAGGAATGTAATTGGCAAAAAAGTAGAACTTTGAACTTTGGTAACCTCAATGTACAAATATTCTCAAGACACACAAAAGCATAGATAGACAATTTAAAATAGTAAATTGGAGAAATATGAAAGATACAAAAATTAGATGAAATTAAATTAAATGAAACAACAATAATTTTGTTTTAATCAAAAGGCACTGGTGAACAAATTCTTGCATATTCATTGCATTCGATTGCTCTTGAGTATTATTAATCCAAGATCAGAATTGTTGTCATTGCCTGCTGGTGCATTTAACTAATGAAATACATATTCTTAAATACAAAAGTGCCCAAGCCAGCCATTAAATATAGTTAATCAATATTGCAAAAGTGAAGGAGAGAATAAATTCTTAGCTCAAGGTCAGCTAGCTGCGCAATGGACAAGCTACCATACAGAATGACGGCGAACCTGTATTAAAGTGGTCAAGTGGACTTGATTGGCCAGTTTGCACTCGCATGCACTAAATGTGCATGTATGTACATTGTATATAAATTAAACTGACCATTTTATGCCATAAACGGCAATCAAGGCAGCGCAGCCATATGAGCACCAGCTGGCGGTAATATTTTCGAAGCAAAATGTAGTATGTACGGGAGGTGTTAAACGTATGGCTGTGCCATAATTAAAAATTACAATAAACATTTGCATTACTTAAGGGAATCAGTACGAAATTTTACATAGTATGACAGCTAATTATCATTCATGTCAAAAGCCGCAATTACTTACATCACAAGGTTTGTTAACAGCAACCAGGGATATTAAAAAAATACCTTCTCAAAGAGTTTGCTTTTAAAAAAGTATCTATAAAAGAACTTGATTTTGGCAGAACAGTTTGTATGGCAATTATGTTTTATAGTGGATCTTCCAAAATTGTACGGTTGCCTTGAACAAAAATCCATGCCAAAATTGTCAAATACAAAATTTTTCAATACAAAGACTAAATTTTTTTCATTCAATTTGTATGGCACCTACATATTATATATGCCAGAGTGATCTGATATCGGCGGTTCCGAAAAATGAGCAGCTTCTTTTGGAGAAAACATTGTGTGACAAATTTCAGATATCTGAAAAATGTATAGTATCTCTGTATTAACAGCCAGACGGATATGGCAGAATGGACTCAGCTCATCTCTGAAGTTTATTGTTTCTAGAAATAAAGAGTGAATTTTTCTCTAAAGAACGAGACTGTGGCTTCAAAAAAAAATTAGTCTTTCACTGTAATCACCAGGCCTCCGATATGGCTTAGTGAGAAGTCAAGTAATTAGTTTCTGTTCACAAAATTTGGAGATCAGGGTCGTATTTCGAAGTTTTAGCCACCTAGAACAGATCAAATACTTTATCTTGACCCAAATTTCTCTTAGCCATTACTTTTTTACAGCCTTCATTATTCGAAAAAAATGTTCTCATAAAATTTATTTTGGTTTTTTTGATTAGTTTGCTTAATATTTCGACTTGTAAGCTGCACACGTCTAGATTTTTTAAACGAACAATAAGTGAGGCCTCGGAGAGTTTCTCTAAAAGCTGCAGTGCATACCAGCCCAACGCAAAATACAACTCTATTTCCTCTTTTGCAAAGAAATATCTGAACACCTAAACTTCATTTCGTTTCTAAGTGCCACCCTAATATATAGGCTTGCGTGTGCCAGCACTATTAAAACATCCTCTTAACTTGTATTTTAGTTTGAAATCGAGTTTATTGCCTTCACACTTCGCAAAATTTTTTCTGCTTTGCTTTTTCCTACGGTTCCTCACTCTTTTGGTTAGTTGTACCAAACTTCGTGGTTTTGTGCCGAGTAACTGTCGGCCATTGAACGCAGCGAATGTATGTATGTATATATGTATTTTATTATATTAAATAGTTTGTGGTAAGTACGTGTAGGCAGTGATAACATTTAGTCAAAAGAAAAACTTAAATTAAAATATGAAAATATTGTCTCTCGAATTTTTTTTCTCATAATATATTTTCAGTGAATGTAAATAATAGTGAAAGTGAGGCGGTTGGGTGCCAGTGAGGAGTGAAAACTCACATTTCAGCTACAACGTGGAAATTATTTTTTGAAATATGTATTTATTATAAAGGAAAATCAGTTGAAGACTAATAATATATTACATATTTTGTAGATTTACATAAGCTAGATTAATAGCTTCATTAATTTTTGTAGGTGAATTTCAGACGACTACAATCTGATGAATTTCATGAGAAGACTTTTCAAAAAAACAGGCCATACACGGCGTATACTCAATAAAATTACATAAGTAAGTACCAAAAAGTGTTCGGTAAAGATTGAACATATTTCACAGAAGACCTACGAATTTTCACACACCATCCTACATGCGCAAGATACCATAGCAGCATTTTCCAAAAATGTTTGAGGAGGATTCTATATTGTTTACCAAAAATACAACATTTCTATATTAAATTTTCAATCTCTTTTATACTCAACTAAATAATTTGAACATAACTGTTGTTGGACCTTTACCGAACGTCACTTATGGATTTTATAAGCTCAGTCTGATATGGCAACAAATTCTAGTGAAGTTTCCAGAGTCTGTTGGCTAAGCTAGCAAGCCGCATTTAACTAACTCACTTACGGTAAACATAATCGAACTTTTGTTCTTTCATTTTCTTTTCTCACTCTTTAAAGTACCCTTTCTCTTGTTAAATATTTACACAGGGAATGCAATAGTAAAGTTATCTAAATTAATTAAATACAATTAAATTGCTGTTTTCTTTTTTAAAAATCTAGTCTTAGTAAGTTACAGTAGCTGCATGTTCGATTCGATCCTGTAGAATGCTTGGCAAATGCAAAAACGCTGAATTATGTGTTATATTATAATAATAAATATATATATATGTACATTTACATAACATATTGTTTTTAAACTTATTTTAACTTATACCTTGATGAACACACAGCTGAGTTTATTTCAACTACTATCTATCGGCTTCAACGGAAACCCCAACAAAAAAGTATATCTACGCCACTTTATTTCACAAGATGAGCGTAAGCTTTCAACTGTGGTGAATATTTTTGGTTCAGCCTTTAATTTCACCACTTTATAGCAGAAAGGTGTATTTGCAATAATAGCACAGCCTCGATGGGGTGGCAAAACGCTTCCTGGCAGGGGTTGTTTGTGCTGGCTGCGTGGGTTGCACAGCCTTGAGAGAGCATCCACCCCGTTATTGGACGCCAGAATTCATGCGGTATGCGCATGCACATACACACACACACAATTACGCAATAAAATTGAAAATTTCGTCCTTATTATACATGGACGGCTTGTATTAATCAACAAGGACCGTGTGGCCTAATGGATAAGGCGTCGGACTTCGAATCCGAAGATTGCAGGTTCGAGTCCTGTCACGGCCGTAAATAATTATCTTTTTTGCGTTATTTTTAATTTTGAACTAAGAATTTTGTTACATGTAAAAATAAAATCAAGTTTTTATGCAATTTATAACATCATAAACTTTTCTCTTCAAAGCAAACCCTAATAATTATCTTCAAAGCCGCTTAGTAATTATTTACAATTTTAGTGTATAAATAAAGCAAAGGTAGTCCAACATCTTTTTCTTTATTGGCGTAGACACTGCTTAAGCGATTATAGCCGAGTTTACAAGAGCGCACTCGTCTTTCCGAAGTACATAAAGTGCATTTGGCGATTATTACGATGAGTGAAATTATTCAACAAAGAAGTTCTATTAAATTTTATGTGCGGAATCGAATTTCTGGTGTCGAAACGTTCAGAACGTTCTGAAAAGTTCGGTGATAACTGTTTGTCGCGAGCAAGTGTTTCTGATTGGTTAAAATTATTCAAAGGGGGTCGAGAACTGGTTGACGAGGGGCAACGTCCAGGACGATCATCAACATCAACTGATGATCAACACGTGAATAAAATAAAGGAATTGGTGCTTGAGAATCGACGATTAACAGTTAGATATCTTACTGGCATCATTGGAGTATCGGAAGGAAAAGTGAAAATCATTTTGAAAGATCATTTGGGCTTAAGAAAGTGACATTTTTTAGAACAATACTCGTAGCGTCTCGGTAACGTATGTGAAACATTGCTTTCCAACTACCAGGATGTTATGAAACGTACAAGGTGTATTCCAAAGTAAACAGGCCCTGGTGACGCCATCTATATGTCGGCTGGTGCGTTAGAATCTGCTATTTTTATCGATTGTCTAGTGACAATTTCATGACATTTCATCCATTGGAAGTGAAGTTATTGCGTTCTAAGTGTCAGTATATTTGTGTTATCGATGCGAACATGAGTTTCGGACAAAGAGCCAACATTAAATTTTGTTTTAAAAATGGTAAAACTTTTACCGAAACGTTTCAATTGATGAAAAAAGTTTATGGCGATGATTGTCTATCTCGTAGCATAGTGCACGAGCGGTTTCAATGTTTTCAAAGTGGTCGTGAGGACATAAATGACGATCAGCATGTGAGCCAATTCCGGAAATTCCATCGAAACTGTGCGTGAATTTATCAAAAATCAGCCAAAATCGTCATTTAAATTCTTGGAAATGGAATTAAACATCTCCAGAACATCGATTTGAATGAACATTTGGGCTTATGAAAGGTGTGTGCACGGTTTGTTCCGCACAAATTGACTGAATACCAAAAATTGCTCAGAATCCAACATTTGAAGGACGCTTGTGACCAATTATTTGACCAAAAATCACATTTTAACCATTAACCATGCCCCGTATTCACCTGATATGGCACCGTGCGACTTCTATTTTGCATAAAATAAATTGCTTTTACCGAAAAAACTATTTGTTCTGTTTTTTTTTTTAAGTCCTGTTACTTTGGAAAGCACCTTGTATTACTACTGGCGATGAGTCTGGATCTATGCTTACGACCCAGAAACAAATGATTAATCGGCCGAACATCGTGGCAAAACTGGGCCGAAGCCCAAAATACCACGTCAAAGTAGGCCAAAAATCAAAGTTATGTTGACAGTTTTCTCCGATTATCGAGGGTCCGGGATCCGGGTTCCTACAGACCGTCGCAACTGTCAACAGGGAGTGTAATGCGTCGTTTACGCGAAGCTATTCGTAAAAAGAGGTCGGAGTTATGAGCCGACAACTCTTGGGTTTTGCACCACGATAACGCACCGTCCCATACCGCATAGATTCTTTGTGGGTTTTTAGTCAAATTATCAACCGATATAGTGGCTCTTCAGCAAACTCAAACGACCAAGGGGAAACCGTTCTGAGTCAATTGAAGCCTTTAAATTTAAATCGTTATGAGCTTTACATGGCATTGAAGGCTAATATTTTGAAGATTAAATTAAAAATTTCAAAATTATGAACAAAGCCTCAGTCGGCTAATGAATCATGTTAGTTGTTCGGTTTCTTGTATCTTCTGCCGTTCAAAAATGTAAATTAATTAATTTTTATTACTCGCATATATATTCACTTATTATCGCATGCAAAATTGGTGGATTTGACGTTGAAGAAACCAGTTCTTCTGAAATTAACTTTTGAAATACTATTTATTCGTTGTGTTGTTGGTATCTTTGTAAAACATAATGAAGCACATAACCTCAGCACTTAATTTATTAATTCTTTTGTAGTTTTTTGAAGTTAAGATAAAAAAATTCCAACTCATATACACATGTAAATATGCTTGCAACTTCATCTTCGATTATAATGCTATGTAATATATTAGTGTGGGTAAAAAATAATTTATGCTCTGAAAAATTAACACCTGAAAAAATTTTCTGCAAGAATGACCTCTTAGTATTATTAGGAGTATCTTTTTTCATTTTCTTTTTTTTTTATTTTGTATAAGAAAAGTCATATTTCAATATCTTTTATTTGAAAATAAAAAATTCTCACCAAAAAATAGTACATTTTTATGAAATCGACGATCATTTTTCAAGTAAGCGATTGTACCTCTAACATATACATACTTATTATTTGAATCATGAAAAATTATCGTCGATTTTTTCCAAACAGAACTGTATATTTACACATAAATATTTATGTTTGCCTGTTTGCATGTGAACGCTTTTCCGTATCGTTTGGGCTTTTCGGTATTTTAATTAATAATTTTTATTTTGTTTTTTATTTTTACAATGACTCATTCCATTGCATTTTATTTCGGCATTTATTTTTTGAAAATTATCTCTTTCAAATGTTGGACGCGACTACGTCTCAGATAGTTTTTGACTTCAATTTTCTCTGACTCGTTCGAGCATTTCGACTGGTAACTGGCGAATGACAAGCGTGATGTTTTGTTCCGAGGCCTGAATCGCAGTGGGACTGCCAGTATAACGGTAAATAAAATTATCTGCTTAAAAAAGTTCTCTGAATAAATCCATTGATTGGAGCAATGTGTAGGAAGTGATGCCGTCTTATTGAAACCAAATGTCGCCGAGATCACGAGCTTCAATTTCAGGCATGAAATAGTCGGTTATCATGGCGCGATAACAGTCGCAATTGACGGTTACGTTCTCACCGGCATCATTTTTGGAGAAATATGGACCGATGATTCCATCATTCCCCAAACCATATCAAACCGTTGTTTTTTTCTAGATGAAATGGCAGCTTTTGAGTCTTTTCAAATTGCTCTTCGTCCAGTTTTTTTCCAAATGCGGCAATTTTGCGTGCTTACATATCTATTGAGGCAGAAGTGGACCTCATCGCTGAACACAATTTGGCTCGAAAACGTCGGATATTCTTGGAACTTTTTAAGACTGCTGTTGTGAATAGTTGTGAATAAGATGAACGATTTGAAAACGTTTTTCAGCCGTAAGTCTTTCTATGATGAAATGCCAAACATTAATCAATAACCTTAATGTCATCGAGACTTTGTGATAAGATTAGTATGGGTACCAAGCACAATGGAATCGCAAGTAACTATAAAACTGACGACTTGGCAAGAAAAGGCACCCTGGTGCCGCTATAAGTAGAATGAGTACGATCGACTTCACTCTCCTTGTGTTTATGGAAGTGGGAGGAGATCCTTTTGGCTCAAGATTGATCATAAAAAAATCAGTAAGATCTTTGCCCTCAGTAAGGTTAGCAAGAAATATGGGTATCTGACGACAAATTATATTTTTTTACTCGCTAGAAAAGCATTTCGTGAATCAATGTTGAAATGTGTCATAAGTTTTTGCTTTTTTTACCATTACTAAATACGAAGAAATAAATTTACTACAACATACAGTAATAGCAAGAGATAACAACAAACATTAAACCGAAATAAAAACGGCTGAAAAAGTTTTTTTCTGTCTACTCGAATGTGAGCTAGACGCTCAAATACTGACGTGTACGAGTGAAATTTCCCACACTCTTTTGATAGTTTCACAATATAGTAATCATCTGGTATAAATCAAATCGATCGACTCTAGTCAGATATGTAATTTCCTTATAACTGATCATTTAGTTACATGATTTTGTAGATATTACTTCAAACTTGAATGAAGTGACTGAGAATATATAATTTTCGGAAATACTTTTTGAGCATATAACAACCATATATATACATTAAGACAAAGGAAATTGTAAATACATTATTTTTTTGTCACAATATCATCAGAGTGCCGAGCTGGGCCGACTTATCCATATCCGTCTATCTGTATATACGCGAAGGAGACCCTCAGTTATATTAGATGCTATGAAAACATCGATCAAAATCAAGTATTTGTATTTAAAACCTTTTTAATTGATAATATATCTTCAGGAAGGTATTATTGTTCAAACCAACGATACAATCTCTCAACAAATTGTATAGATCGTAGTACTCGTACTAAAACTTTTTTTTTTGTGAAAAGTATTCTATGTTCGGCATAAACGAAGTTACGGTTTTTTCTTGTTTGAATGCATCTACCAGATCAATATATTGGTTCGTGTTGTTACAAACGATTTGGATGCATTGGACTATTGCTTTCCCGAAATACAGAATGCATTAGAAGCAAAATGATTAAGAAAATAAGAGAAATATATATATTTTCCAAAAGAAAACAAGGCATTGATGACATTTTCAATATATGTAGTGTACATATGTATATCAATTGCAAAGCGATGTAATATTTCTGATGCTATAATTTTCAAACGAATGAGCTATAGAGTACTATTTTTTCTTAAGATGTTTTTAAATAAATACAAATTCTACGAGTGGTAGGTTTTTTTGGGTCTTCTTCAAGAATTGACTAGTGCGCTTTTTGGATTAATGTCTGTGCTAAGGTGCCATCAGTTAACACGATAACGAAATAATCATGACTGAGTTTGAAAAAGTTCCCAAGTTGAACTGATCAGAACATCGATAGTCCCACAATTCGAACCTCTGAAATGACTGTTTAGTTGATCAAACAATAGTCCTGAATCCAAGCGCTCATGAAGGATATTATCATATTTTTTCTAGTGCTGAAAATTTTAAGAAAATTAAGCAAAATTTTATACAATTATTCAAACTCTTGATTTTATTATATGCAAAGAAAAATATATTATATATAAAATACCGTTACTTACTTGGTGGCAGTGGCTTTTAAACGTATGTATGTACTACTGATCATTCGATTAAATTTTAATTAAACTACAAACTAGTCATTTCATTTAATGGCTGATTTTATGATTTTATTACAACAATAATGCATTGTTGTCGTAGTATACTTAGTACTGGAATATTTAATGCAACAATAATTATTTGTTTTTTTCTTATTTTGTATTAATATGGCAGGGTATTCATGACAAAAAGCTGAAGGTATGGCGACCTAACAGTAATTATGGCACACGAATCTACTATTTCACTGTTAATTTCTTTTGATTTATTTATTATTACTTCCAGAATGACAAAGAGTTGATTTGCAATTAGCAATGCATAAATAGTTTTATGAACAAATGCTCAAGGCATGGCTCATGAACACTGGTATGCCTCACCTATAAAGCTATAATTTTTTATTGTTTGTTGTTATTGTTTTTTTTTTGCTTTGTATTTTGCAGCCAATTTACTTCCATATTTAAAAGCAATTTTACACAAAATCTTAATCGAAGGTCATATGAGTTTTTGGTGTGCGAAATGTAGCAGTGGAGACACCTATACTATATATGTATATATATATTACATTATATATGGGCTTATGTGTATGTGTAGTACATTAAATTAATTTTTCTGAAATGAAATATTGTCTGAGTGTCTTGAAAATTGAAAAATGATCAATGAATCGAATCGTAAATGATGTTAATTTGCTTTTCTTGAAAATGTTTTTTGGTGAAAAATATTATTTGTATGTACTTGTATATGTGTATGTACTATATGTGCAAAGGTGGTGTATAAATATTTTATAAATCATTATTGGAAACTGTTTAAGTGTACTTTGTGAGTGCATGAAAAGCATAAAAAGCGCATTAAACTCTACTACATATATATTTACATAATAAATGTCTATAAACGAAGGTAAATACACACATACATACGTATGTGTAAGTGAGTATATGCACTTACATACATACATATATATGAATGCGACGTGTACTCGCTTGTGACATAACAGTAAACGCGTGAGTAACCCAACATGCATGTGTGGCATACTAATTTTGACCTCTGCGGCGCAAAGTCGCGGATATGGATTTGGTCTCTTGCTTGGAATTGTGCAGTTCGTGTTTTTCTCTGCCGCTCAGGTAGTGACTAAAAGCAAGAAAAAAAGATACGCTTTGATTTACAAGTTCTTAATTACGAATTCATGCAACAAACCGTACAACGCCTACACGCTTACTAACAACAAGACACATAAACAAACTATGTATATGCACATCTTCTTTCACGACCGCAAAAGAAACAACAACTACATTTGTGGGGAAATTTCCCAAATTTTCGACTCATTTAAGAATCTTTTACGAGTCTGCCAGAGCTGGTGACTACTTTTATAGCCACTTGTGCATGTGTTTGTATGTATGTACATGTATAGAGGTAAGCTTGCCTATGTGACTCCTTAAAGCCACGTAACGCAGCTGTGCAAAAAATTCGGCTTAGAATTCGTTTTGGCTCATAGCTTTGATATTAGCACATACATATGTATACACATATACATATGTGGTATAAAAACATACACTTATATGTGTGTAGATTTGTATGCTAATCGCACAACAATTAGAAATTGCGACACTTTTCGTATCTGCGCTCTTGATCCGAACGTGTCAGATAAGCGGCACAGATCAACAAGCGGCCACCGCCTCCGGCGCAGGCGTCACGCCACACAGTCGTTGAACCGGTTACACAAAGAAGTGAATAATACAAAAAATACAAGGCACTTAAAGTGCTAAACAAATTTTATTCTTATGACAGTAGAAATATATTCTAGTATACCCTCAAGCACAAATTCGCATTTCATATAAAAAAATATTTTTTATTTAAAAAAGAACTTGTTTTCTCTTATTTAATTGGCTATTTAAATTGTTCTTGTTTTATGAAATAATTTTAATAAGTAATTTCAATGAGCGGCAACATTTTGGTGGATCTAAAGCTCAAACTACGGCCATGCAAAGCCTTAAATTGCTAGAAAAATACTTTTTGTTATTCGAAACCGACTATCTCAGTTACTTAAAAGCTTGTTGAAACATTTCTTTGAAATTTTGGATATCTATAAATATCTATAAATATCTTATAAAATAAACAAGTTTTCTGTACAAGTACTTAATTTTGACCGATCAGTTAATATGGAGACTATATGGTATAGTCTTCCGATATCGACGGTTTCAAAAAACGAGCAGCCTGTTGACAAAATTTCGGATCGCTAACTCAAAAAATGAGCGACTAGTTCACTTATATATATATGGACAGGTAGGCATAGCTACACCCTGTCAAGAAAGTATCGAGAACTCTTTCTGACGAAATTAATGAGTAAAGTAGGCATTTACGTGTTTGGAGTACGAACTCTCTAGAATCTCATTCAATGCAGAAAGAGTTAGTAGATCTCCTTACTGATGTCTCAAATATGAATTCTCCAATTTTTATCAACTACGAGAATTTAATAGTCTTCGCACTTGCTAAAAATCTGTCATGACTTCGGACTCTCGTTTGGCATTATCTTAAGCTTACTCGCAAGCGAAAATTCCTCTAAGAATGAGGCTAAACTGACGTCGACACAATTATATACACATCCACTGCCATTAGAATAAAATATACATAATTTTATCATTCTTACTTAAGGGGTATGAATTCATATAAATATACACGTACATACATAAATATTCTTATTTCTTTATAAAAAGCTCGGAAACGTTATGCCACTTTTGAACGCGCGAGCCAAACTCGATCGGCAACTAATCGATTTCGTTGCAGTACAATTATTTCATATACATACATACATATTTATACTTTTAAGTATGCACAAGTCAAGTCAACAAATAAAACAACGCCAAAATAATCCAGCTGCAGGCGATTTAGGTCGAGTTATATTGCTTGGAATTGTCGATTGGCTCGAGGGTAGTGGAGGTGGGCATTGCAGAATTGAAACGGTATAAGTTTATGCTATGTGTGTATAGGAGTTTATCTAATATCAAACACAATTTAAGCGCGATGCTGACCACCTACTGTTTTTTTTCCACACTCGTTGGTCTGCCCATTGTGGAGCCTCACAAAGTGGAATTTGCAGAAATTTCGGGCCAGTCACAGCTTACGCAATCGTAGTGTTTCAATTAACTGCTTCAATTACACTTCTGGTACAGATTTTGTTACTTCACCTACACATGCTCACCACACCCACTCACGGACGGCTTTGAAATACTTACTACACAGTCAATTTCAGCAGTTTTTTTCTATTGAACCAATTCAATTGAAAGCTGTCAAAGGCCTTGACGACGAAAGTAAGTGTACGTGAAGTGTAGCTGTTGTCCACGCGTAACTGTATCGTTACGTCGAATAAGTCTTTGTGTTGCTTACTTTTTATTTCTTTAATTTCAATAGAAAGTGTTACTTGCATTTCCTTATACGGATATGGTTGGACAATCAATTCAAAAGTGGGAAACCGACCACAAAAATATTATTTAAACTGGTAATCAATAGAGGAAATTGACAATTCCGCGACCACTACTCTCTTTGCCTGATGTTGACTCTTTCTTTCTTTTTTTTTGTTAAACGAGTTAAGATAGAAAACAAGTAAATAGGTAAGAAAACAATAATTGAAGTAATGGATTTTTTGTGGCCGAGCATATGTACATACATATTTACCTTCTGTATGCGATCAATCTTCAATCAATTATTATATTAATAAATTTCTATCACAAAAAGTAAATCTTAAATTCTTAAGGCAAACGAACTCTGAGTTTGCGGTTAGAATTTTGAAAAAGAGTAAAGCAAGACTCTTTGGCTTCCACGCCTAACATCTCCATTTCAGAAAGAAATGAAGCTCTTGATGTGAGCTCTCGATCCCAAAAACAGTTTAATAAGTAAAGCAGTTTCATAGCAATCAGCAGAAACCTCCCCCTCTTGCACAGAAGTAACCGCAAAGTAAAGTTGGTAAGAAGGGTTTTAATTTTTGGAATAAGCCTGCTAAATGCTCATAACGATAGAATCTAGTACTTATCAAATACTGTTTAAAAGCTTTTATAGTTTTGAAACAAAGGCGACCCCATGTAACCCCATTTTACAGAATGATGTATATATTTTTTTAGTATTTAAATTAGTTCAGGTTAGGTTAAGTTAGTCTGGTAGGCTGATGAACCTTCCATAGACCACTTTTGTCCCTTTGCGATGCCAGATGGAGTTCCGTTACGAAGTCCATGAGAAGTAGATATTCATTAGGATGCGAGTTGACGCGAATTTCAACAAACTCTGTGGTCTCACTAACGTTACCTCTTTCACCGTTTCATACTGTGGGTCCCCGAATGTAAGCATTTCAATGAGGTACCCTTCTACCGTTCTACAAATGACTATTGCAAGTTTACATCCAGGGGTTGCATTGGGTTTTGATTTTTCTTGTCATAACTCCAGATCGACATATAGATAATGCAATTTGATTATTGATAACGGTTTCGTGTGTCAGCCGTACACCACTCTTGACAATCTCGTTCACTATTTCAGTCCTCTTGATGACTTTGTGACCTGTAGAAGCAGAAGTTAAGTCGCTTGGTTTTGGCGACACACTACCTGCTTTGCAAGACACTTCTGCTTGATTTTCGAAAGAAGGTAAATGCCTTTATTCCTGGTTTTCTGTCAACGTAGATAAATATTATTTCTGGAGTTGTCTGCTGATGCATTAGAGGCTAACTTCCCGAAGGGAGTCTTGCTATAGCAAGAGGTTCCTTTCAATATCAGACACCAGTTGAAGATACTTATTTATAAAACAGTTCTTTATCATAAAAATACTTTACATTTTCATGGATCATGTGGATATATGTATAACCGAAAATCCTTTCAGCTTGGCTGGCCAGTATTTAATATGGCCGGTCTCTTCTATTTACTTAGACACCACCTAGAGCCAAATCACTAAACTTATAGAGTATGTCCTAATATATATTTTCGGTATCGATAATTTTTTATCGATTATTATATTATATAGTCGATAAAAATAGGAAATAGTCCCTTGTATATGTGCTATCCTCAATATCTGACAAAATTAAATCAATGCAAACATTATTATCACAATCATTTAATATCGATATTCAAGTCATACTATTATCGACAAACTCTAACCCAACGAAGAATATATTGCTATTTTTTAACTAGCATATCTAATACCTAATATTTTTTGCTAAGTTGTTTAAATTAGTATTTAATTTTAATACTAGTTTAATGGATATTAATACAACAAATAGTTAGGTATATATGTAAGTATGTGCCTCCAGCCAGCCCACCAGTCGTTTCAGTTGGTAACCCGTTGCTGTGCTGGTTGAAAACAAAAGTGAAAGTAAATATGGAGGCAGCGCTGCAGAGCAGAGTTGAGACGAGCGACGAACAAACAACAACAAATCTAAGCTTAAAAGCTGTCATGAGTGGTTGGAAAATGGTAGTTCGAACAGCAGTAGCACAGCAGCAGCAGCGACTACTCATTCACTGAAGCAACTATTAAGTTGCAACTAACAGTTAGCCGTAATAAAGCAAAATATCGACAAATAAATGAATATATCGACAACATAAATAATTTTATGCACATATATATTCATATATATATACAATATATATACAGCTCCTGCTGAGTCAAGCAAACACTAAATTGGTTGATGTGATTGGCTTGATCGTTCGGTGATTGCCAAATGTGGAGAACAAGCTTTTAGGCAAATAAAAAGTAAAAAATTAAGAAAACGGTAAATTAAAAAATCGGTTAGCAACACAGGGAAAATTTACGAAAATCACTTTAACAGCTAAAGTAATGACTTTGAATTAAGAAAGCTTTTTGCAAGTAAAATAATCGTTAAAAAAATTTGAAAAGGATGATTCATATAATTTTTTAGGACACGTCTTTTCCTCAGCGAACGTCAATACATTACAAAATGGTCATTTCCGATCTCCTATTGGACGTCATTATTTACTTTTGTTCCTAAGCAGAGATCGTTCAAGGCTCTTAAGGCAAATATCGAATTAAACCAGAAAGCGTTGCTAAAATGTAATGACAATGTCTGCCGAAGTCAAGCCTTGGAATTCAATGCGACCTTCAGAGAGCTTTTAAAATGGAATCAACAAAAAAGTAATAGAAAAGTTTGGTTTATAGTTGAGGGATCTTCAAATGTTTCTTCATAGTTATGTTATATGAAAAATTATGATATAAGATCTGTATATTTCTAACGATAGTATTTAATACCAAACCACATGTCGTTTGTAATTTTTATACTCGGACATTTCAGTCCGAGTTATCTAACTTTATAAGTCATCCACACAACTGAATTAGAAATAACTTTGCCGTTTACTTCGGGCATTTTTAACAAACTAACATTCGTCCAAATGAGTTTCGAAATGAGATCCAGGCTGAAGATTGTACATTAAGGTAAAAATAAAACACATCAAAATTACTCGAACCAAAAAATTTGAAGAACTCAGATTTTAAAATAAAAAAGGAGACCCTGTACAACTTCGAAGGCTTATGAGCGTTGTTGAAAGCCTTCTGAAAATTATAATATGTTTAACAATTCCTTTAACGGTGTGATTCAATGTTATTCCAATTTATTGATAAATATACTTTTATAATGATGATTAACCGATCAATTTAAATGGAGAAGAAAATCAGTAGTCAAGCCCTAAATTCTTATTTGCCTGATTATTCATCGCAGTCAATGCCAAATACATAAATTTATATACTATATATAAGCTCTAGCACTGAGTCATAATTTTGAGTTTTAAATGGTTGAAGAATTGATTGCAAATACCGTTAAAAGAAGGTGACGCCGCTAATTAAGCAAAAAAAACGAATGGCTCAGCGGCAAACCGTTTAAACCGCACTCAAGCGGGGCATTCCGGGCCGAGTGGAATTACGTTAAAATATCTGGACTGTGTGAGCCATCAGCAACAACAATAATAGCAAGCTTGACCACCGCTGGTATGCCAAGGTAATTTACATTGAATCAAGTGAGAAAAAGAAAGAATAAAATTGTGGCAGATCGACGAAGTGAGGAATTTGTATTCTTCGCTTGAAGAGGAACTGCTGAGCTGATGCCTTGTGGTGGACGAAATTTAACACCGGATGCATTAGTTGGCGGCGATGAATGTACATATGTACACACATATATGTGTGTATTGTATGTATGTAATATTCGTTTCAATGAATCACTTTGTTGTTGTGTTGCTGTTTGGTGCACTTCATAAACATTGCAGATGAGAAAAAGCTCAAATAAAGCTTTGTTATAAGGCAAATCTCTCTTATTTTTGATTTGTCTGATTATTATTTACATGTTTTTATAATGATTTTTCAGATATATTGCGAATCGCAATTGACGTGACTACTGAACTCGGGTTTTCCCAGAAGAATTTGTTCAGCGAAGGAGCTCTCGTTTCGTTGAATTGATAAACAACATTTGGAGTAATGATAATCCACGAGTTAAGACACCGTTACATTAAAAATTCTCTGTTTTATGTGTGTGAGAGAATCATTGGTCCATATTTCTTCAAAAATTAAGTTATTCACAAAATAATAGCCAATGGGGAATGCTATAGAGTCATCATTAATGACTTTTTCGTGATCATAACATTAAATTACATGTGTTCCTTAAAAAAAATCCTTATTAAACCTTATATCAGAAAGCGCAACTTGTATTGGAAATAACTGGAGCCTTTGTTTAGGAAATATTTTTAAAAGGTTTGGAGAAGTTAAATTCAGATTTTATTCCTCTCCGAGGAAGTTCTTTAGACTTGAGATATACAATATATAATCTATATAACAATGAGAGTTTTTGCTTAACTTTTGCATAATACCAATTTATGGGTTATTAATCTGCGAGTAAGTATTAAGCTTTCGGCGACCTCTAACTGTAGGTCCAGAAAGTAGCAGTTTCGTCAAAACAAGACCATTATACCGCGAACCTGTGAATCTTGACAAATTGTAAGGAGTCCAAAGCTTTAAGAGAATCAAACTTGCATTATATTTCATAACTACATAATTACCAGATTGAGCGAATAATTATCTTCGACTGCAAACAATAACACTAATTATTAACAACAACAACCAAAGAGGGCAATTGCATTCTCTTGCCCGGCATGTGGCTGAAATTCGCATGCTAATACGAGTGAATCAAGATTATTGCTACCTGAACAGTTAGACAACCCAATTCTACAGCGCGTACTTAAAGAGCAATGAATACCACGCACGGATTGACTAACTGAACTGAGTGAATGGCACACAAATTGAGTGACGAAAATTGGCAGTCGCTAAAGTTACACTGTCAGCCAATGAACCAGACAATCGCGCAGACAAGCGATTGTAAGATGGAGCGGGTATCCAAGGGGGGGGTAAACAAATATATTGAAATTGTTCACATGCAAGCGCGATTGCGCGTACGCTTTTCGTAGCAAATAAGCAAATATAAATAAATGAAGAAGCTACAGAGTGGAGGCGGTGTAAGGGCAAGGTAGGTGCCGCAGGCAGACGGCAGTGAATTACGATTTCGAGTATGTACTTGGGTATGCTAAGCAGGTTTGATGAGAACGGAATTTTATTGCAGCACCACGAATTTCGGCTAAATAAAATGGTGACAAAAGAGGAAAAATATAAAACACGGCTTGGCAAGTAACGATGTAGTAGAAAGTAAGTAGAAGAGTAAAAAGCGTAGCAATGCAGTCAAGAGGGAAGAGAATGAGCTTTTGAAAGTAATTGTTTCCACAAAAAAAGTAATGATAGCAGGAGAGTCCTATTAAGGCGCCCGCTCGACGTTAAGCGTCCACTCTGCGGGTAACCTTAAGAGATTTGTGCCCCCTTTCAACTTCACGAAGAAGAATTAGTTAGGAAATGCCTATTGTTCTTCTGAAAATTCTTCTTCTTCTTCTTCTTTACTGGCGACAGGACAGGACAGGAGATATTTCGTCTTGCCCTCGTTCACTGCCAGACCCATTTGCGTTGCTTCCTTGTTCAGTCTGGAGCAGAACTAACGGCGCGGGTGTTGAGGCCGAGGATATAAATATCATCGGCATACGACAGCAGCTGTACACTCTTATAAAAGATTCTTCTGGAAATTAGGTCTAGTATATTCGAGAACCTATTAGAGAAGTCGATTAATAGCGTTTGTTCTTCAGAAGTTACTTTGACTTCATGTTTCCTTATTACTTGCCTAATATTTATACCCTGAATGGGGTATATTAAGTAGGTCGCGGTGTTTTTAACATCCAAAAGAAAACAATTGCCTAGAATATCCATAATGATTCTTAGAGACATAGATCTTAAGCTTTTTGGTAAATAGGAGCTGAAAGAAACGTTTTTGAAAGATTTTCACGAAATATTTCGAATTCGGGTAGTGCAGTTGACGAATCAAAGCTCTCTTTTGATGTAAATAAGAGGAATGGAATCTCAGGATAAAGTAGCGAGGACAGTGATGGTAAAAATTTAGTTCTCTCCAATTTCGCCATGACCTTGATTTTTGTCCTGCTTTGACGTGGTGTTTTGGGAGTCGCCTTATCTTTGCCACGATATTCGGCCGATTGATCGTCTGTTTCCGAGTCGTGAGCATAGATCCGAGACTGAGCGCCAGTAATAATATGTTCCATGACATCCTGGTAGTCGGAAAGCATTGTTTCACATAAGTTAACGCGATGCTGTTGTTCGAAATAATTAAACGATTTCGAAACCAATCGTGCTTTCACTTTACTTAGACTCAAATGATCTTTCAAAATGGTTTTCAAATCGCTTGCTAGCAACAAAAAATTATCGTTCAAGGTCTTTTCCAACATTCTGAATGTTCCGGCACCAGAAATTTGATACCACACATAATTTAAAGGAACTTCTTTGTTGAATAATTTCACTTATCGCCGAAGATCAGAAAGGCAAGTGTATAATAAACACTAACGATTATTTTAATGTGACATTTGGCACAAATATCATTGAACGTCATACCAACCTAGAAAAAAATATTTCGACGATCTGGTTTTCGTGCGAAATTTTAATTAGAAAATCTTAATATTTTTTGCCCACAGAAGTATGCGGATCTGGTGATCCTTTTCAGTTGTTAATGGGTAACATGTAGGACGAACGTCTCTCTTAATAAGACCCATCGAGTGGTAGCTCGTGAACCTAACCCAGCAGATCATGAGATATATAAAATGCCAAATACATAAGGATGCCCACAGAAAGAACTTCGATATCAAGGGCTTGTGGTCGACAATGATGGTTCAGTTGCAAACTTAAATTAATTTCAATGCGACCATTTTTGATCTATTGTGAGATGAATTTCTCGGGTTTCAATGACAAAAAAGAGTTATATATTAATGTGGTTTTCGAACAAATTTTTGCTCTAAAATGCTGCCCAAAAACCAGAAGGACTACTCAAGCCTGAGAATTATTGAGGTGCAACTCTGTGTGCTATATGAGTATAGTAGCTTATCAGAAAGAAATATATCACAGAAGAAAATAAAGTCTTCTTGACCTTAGTACTACTTGCTTGAACCTAAATAAACACACAATTCCCACCTCTTTACAAATCCTTGTCCTAAAAACACCTGCTTGGATTCGTGTTTACGCATTTTGAATTTGATTTAACTTTAAAGTTTTCGGTAATAAAATTTACATTACCGGTATTGCCAAGGCAGACAAATCGAACATGCAAGAAACAAGTTTCTCTATTAAAACTTACGGCCACTGGATTCGCCAAAGCAACGTTTTTGCATTGGTTTTCGCTCTGTTTTCGGCAATTCATGTCTTTTAGTTAGATCATTACGTCTACCGCAGACTATGCGAAAACGCACGAACAGGCGACATAAGCGAATGGGAAAACGAGTTTCATTAATTAAAACCAAAAGCAAGAAATCTGTAGAAAATCTAAGAAAGCCAAAGCGAAACTGTAAATCCATTTAAAGCGCGCGTGCTTAAAGAAAGAAGTGATATTTTCACTTCTATTTGACGATTATGCGCTAGAAACTAAAAGTTCTAGCGAAGCGCGCTTAACTTCACGCTTGAAAGTGGCGATAACGAAAGCGGAAAATATTGCAAGTTGGAGTAGCGGTGGTCTAACGGTAGCGCAGAGCAGGTGATAACTTTCACAATTAGACGGCTGCGATACATGGATGTATACAATATATATTTATATGTATATATTTTGGTATGCATGTGTGTATGTTTGCATGTTTGTGCAAACACAAACCAATCAGTCAAGATAAACATGCTTGTGTGAATGCTATTTTTTAGTAATTTATTCATTTCTTTTGAAAATATTTATGTAAAAATTGCTAACGCTAAAATGGGAAAGAAAGTGCTTCATAACAAATCTAAATAGTTAATTACAAAGCAAATTTATATGCATTTGATTGGCTATGAAAAATTTGTCTCTCACACAAAGGCCCACGGGTGGTATGAGTAACGTGGAAAGCTTCAAGAAAAAAATCCAAAAAAAATTATAAGAAATAAAAAAATATGCAAATTTCGGCATTTAAAATTAGCAAATTCGATTTTCCTTTCACTAAACACAAAGAAAAAGAGATAAAATTTGCTGTAAATAACTCAAAATCTGCGTAGCTTACGAGCCAAACTTGCCGAGGCGGGCTGCATGGCTTGAATTGCTTTCTCATAACGCTTTGCTTGTCTTTAGAAAAGCTTGTAGTTCGCTTAAATCTCCGCTATTTACATATAAATGTATATAAACTTGCAAACTTCAGCGCTGATTTGTTGATAAAATATTGTTGGATGTCGGAAAAATATTTTATTTCCATAAATCTCCGCTTTTTATTATTTGATTTGTTGATAAATGCTTGTAAAATTTAATAAATTCACAAATTGTTTCACTCTTCTTGATTGCTGTTTAATTTTTTTGCCTGCTCCCTGCCCTTCTGCTCCTACCTTTCACTATATCTAAGTTTTCTATCCCCTGTTTCGCGTCCCTTCACCCAAAACTATTGTTTGGTAATGCGATTTCATAATTCCAAATCAAATTTTTTGTGTCATTTCATGTACACCACATTCGCAGCGCATAAACACTCGCACACACGCGCACACATAGAAATTTATTAAAAATATTTGTATTCCAGTTGTTGTAGTTTTTTGCTGCTGCTTTGTGTTTATGCCTTTGCTTTGGTATGTGACTTTTAGTTTCACTCTTAGATTTTCTACAAAAGCATAATTTTACTTTCGTTTCGCAGCGTCTCTCGGGTGTATAATTTTTCACGCATAGTTTTTCTGGCGCAGATTGCTTGCATTACTTTTCAATTGCTTTATCGCCGCACTATTTCGCAGCCTTATTTTGTATTATTTCTCATAATTTGTGTTGCTTCGCTTCTGCCGCTACCAAATGTGTGTTGCGGCAAAAGAGCAACTGCGCATGCGCGGCGCAAATTTCGATATACACACAGTACGTAAGCGCCAGCGCCGCGTTTGTTGTGAATGTGTGTGTATAGGTGTGCTCTTACAAACATTCAAAGCAATAAAGTTGTAAGCGCAGCTTTTAATTTGCTTTTTGGCTTTGCTAACGTCTTCAGAGTACACACACACATACATTTCGAGAACATAAAGCCAATTTAAGCATAATGTGGTGTAAAGTATATACACATATATGTATAGCGGCCTTTACACGGTCAGATATGTGTGACAACATGGCTTGATGTACAAGTTTGACGTTTTCGTTCACACGGTCATGCATGTGTGTGAACTTCATTTTCGTTCAGCTGTTAACGAGTAAACATGGCACGCGCATTAGTGGCAGCTCTTCTGATTGAAGAAATTTTAGGAATGGAGGAAGAGGAAGAAATTGCAAAAAGTGGCAAGAAAAAACGAATTTTGGTGCAAGATTGGCATAAGAAAAGACCAACACGCTCGCATACAAATTTGTTAAAAGAACTGGAAATATCTTGCCCAAAGCATTACAAATGAATGAAATGAAATGAATTAATTTTACATTTTAAATTGTCCAAGCTAGCGTTACCATGCGTTCATGCGCGACACCATTACTCTTCACTGTCTTTTTTCGACTGAAAAAATGCACTGCGTGCATCATGCAGCCCTTCACACGATCACACTTGTGTGACACACCAGCAGAAATATTAAACAAGTTTAAAAACTTTGAACATGCGTGACAAGCATGTTTTTTTTTCCCTTTACACGGTCAAACTTGGTGTGATGTCACACATGTTGTCACGCATATCTGATCGTGTAAAGGCCGCTTATGTATGTACCTTATATCAAAATATATATTTTAAGTAAGTCCCACAACTAGCAGCTGAAACACACTTTTCTTCCGCTTACCTCGCTTTCAAGTCGCTCGTATTTGCTGTCTTCACTTCGTACACAAACACATGCACACCACAAGCGCTCTGCCGCTTTTCGCCTCCGCAAAATCACAATTTTTCGCACTGCAAATTCAATCGCGCACAACACTCGTCGCACACACAATCGCTATTCAATGCAATTTGCCATATTTACTTTCAATTCAATTCAATTCGCTTTGTTATTCACTTCACTTTGCATTCGACACCGTTATACATGTAGACGGGTAAATATTTTAACTCAGTCCGCCCTTTCACTTTGCCAAAATTTGCTTTGAATTTGGTTTTAGCCGCTTTTAGCTGCAACTTCTTTGACTTGTTCAACTTCTGCTTTGTTTGCAGCGTTTAAAAAATTCGTTTTACTAGCCTAAAACGCTTTCAGTACCTAAAACGCTTTCAACGCTCTCTAGTCTGGTCTTTTCACAAACCGTTTCACCCGTTAGCGCACAGCTCTAACTCTGTTCGAGTTCGTTGTCTTCGCCAAACTAAATTGAAGTCTTTCGTTTGTCTTGTGGGCCAGCTGCGCTCGCTTGGTCGCTCGCTGGTTCGGTGCTAATGCACTGGCGGATTGGCTCTTCATGTGGCTAGCTGACTGGTTAGCTGCTTGTTGTTGTTGCTGCTGTTCGATCTGTAGTCTTCTTGGTTGTACGCCTGTGTTGTCTGTTTTTATTTTGTGGTATTTCTGCTTTGCGCCTTCTGCTTCGTCTTGTTTTTCTTTCGCCACGCAATTCGTTTCTTTGTTGCGGTCCGTTTCTTGGTTATTTCATTTATTTTCGAGTCTAGTTAAAGTTACATACGTTTTGGTATTGGCGCAAACCGGTTACTTTAAGCCACTTGCTGTTTAACTTGATTTATTCTTTTAAAAATATTCAATATATCCACAAATATAAGTGTAGTATGTATATTACTGCTTCGCCAAGAGTTCAAGAATTTAAGGAAATATCTGCGGGTCCTAACGTTTAGAATTTTATAAGCTTAAACTTTAAAACATTTGTGCAAAGGTGCAGAGCGTACTCAGACTAAGGTCTATTTTTTGCTAACAATGCTTTAATTCCTTGAAGAATGTAGTCAAAATTATCGCTGAAGCTTAATTATTTGAGGTAGTGTTATCATATCGTTCTCAGTCAAAATCAGTCCCGTTGCATATGTATGTACGTAAAAATAGTATTTAAAAAAAATCGCTGATTCAGGAGGAAACCAGGGAATCAGTGCCGAAGGTCAAAAACAGAGAATTCGCTGACAAATCAGGAAATATGGTAACCCTAGATATAGGGTAGGTGAGGTTACTTAAGCTAAAGAAAGTTATCAACGCTTTTTGCGAACTTTAAGAGTGAATTGTTATCTACATATTTTTGATAGTTCATCTAGTACCCTGTACAACAAAGCTCCTTAATATCTAAGCCGAATTCAAGATAATGCAAGACAAAAGCAAAAGTGTCCCATCATCTCTCACATGCCTACTTCCCTGCACTTTCTGCATGTATCGTCATTACTTATACCCATTCCGATCGCAACTGATGCTTGGAGGTTCTGACTAGTCATTAGGCCAACAGTATGCAGTCCTTTCGAAACCGTATTAGTAAAAAGCATGCTTGTTTTTTTAAGGACTTTTGCGCAAGATGCCCTTGAGGCGTTGCCAGCCCTTTCGAAAATTTCTTTGTATATCGTTTTTATTAACTTCCGTATTTCCTGTACTTGTTCGGTAAGCAGACGGATCACACTTTTCGCAATCTCATCAACTATTTCTTTTCCCGCAATTCCTTTGTCAAGAAACCAGTATATGCATATGCAGCCGCTTTCCGGCAGCCGCTACTTCCTCCCTGCTTTTAAAGCATTTTTGCATTAATTACCGTCAGGATATCGACATATATATTGCTCTAAAGATGTTGTTTCCTGCGTTGTTAGCTTTCATCATTAAAAAGTAACAAATTTTTAAACACAAATTAAAACTTTCACCTCTGAAATGATTCTTGCTCTCACTTTTAAAATTAATACAAGAGTCTTGGTCCGTTAATTTTTACGATTTTAAACCATGATCCATGACTTATTTAATACCTTTGATTATTATTTTCGTAAGCCCTTGCTTAGTTGCTGAAAAAGGGAGGCGTATAAGATCCGTACTGCAGGCGGCTGCACTTAGACCATCAGCAGGCCCATTGTGCTCCTTTAAGGCCCTTAGTAAAACATATTTCATTATCCGAGAGTGCTAACACTGTTTGGAGTGTCAACTGTCCTCGAAGAATCTGTTGGAAATTTCTATGATGACCATATTTTTCCTGTAAGTTGTGCTGAAATAGATGAACCGCAATATCCATCTGAGAAAACAGATGCTGTTCGGAATCTAAACTTAGTTTAAGTCTCAACCCCGGAACCGAACCGATTACTTTTTGTTTTTCTTTCATTTTAAGCACTAATTTTCTGCACCTCATGCGTCATACTTCTTGTCGAAATTAGCATTATAAACTCTTTAATCCACGTAGGTACCAAACATGTGTGTATTTGTGTGCGTGCATGTACCCGTATACTGGTAGTATCTAGTTGGTGCTTTTGACTACTCGTAGATTCCGAAACTCGGCATGTGTAAGCGACTGACTAGGCGGGTTTTGTCGAGGTCGTCTGGTTTTGTTTTTACCTTTTGTTTTTATTTTCACATATCTATTAATATTGCTCCCTTTTATCTTGATTGTTTGTGGTTACATGCTTCTATGAGTGACCATTCCAGTTTCTTAATTTGAAAAATGCAACTCAATTCGAATGGTCGCGCTGGCCTGACGGTGTTGCTCTTTCGGCCAACTCAGTTGTTTAATAGTTTCTTTATTAATTGAGCTTTTTCATTTCGTACTAATACATGCATGTATGTATGAATATACATGCGTCCATATGTTAGATGGTCTCTTGTTGGTTGGTATTGCTCAATGTAAAAATTCGCGGCTTGCGATCTGAAAATTAATAAAATAAATTTTTTTAATGTAATTACACAAACTTGCCGTAAAAAAATGAATAAATTTCCTAATTGTCCTATACTATTGTCGAATTCTGTCGAGCCAAACTATATATATACATATATACATATTTGTTTTGAAAACAATAACAGTTATTAAAAAAAATGCGTAAAAATTTAGTTTATACTCCCTTCCTGAATTGTTTGAGTAGGCCCTTATTACAAACGCTGTTTCTTCAAATTTATTTTTACCTCTTTAGAATTCCAATACATCTGCAGCGTCTTAGCGTTCACTTCCTGTGTTATAATGCCAATTGGCAGAATCCAACGTATTTATCTGAGGCTTTCATCGGATGTAATGTGGATACCATATTATTTTTATAAAAACATACATGCGTAAAAGGTATAAAATTTAACAATTCACCTGGTTTCACCGTCTGTGTAGATAAAATTTACACATTTTCCATTTCTTTTTTAAAAGGAATGTCCACAGTGATCAGCTGTCGAATAAAAGAACCGTAAGCCATTTCATTTATTTAAGCATTTGAACCTTACTTTAAATACGTAATAAAAAAACCTTTTTTGCCGCCTCTAATTTTGGCGTATAGGGTTTATGTATATACATATTTAACGGTAAATTACTTAAACAATTATATTTTTTCAACTGCCGGAAGTGCAACAACAGCGTCAAATAACAATTATCAAAGCTCTCTGATACACCTTGTGGTGTGTTTGGGTTTGCATGCGATGTTATTTTTGACACATGTTTGTGGAGTTGCCACTGCTATAAATATCAATACAAATATTCTTTAACTCAATTATAGACGTATTTCATCGATGTTTTCTTTTATTTAAAAACTTTTATACTATTATAAAATTAGTTAAATATTCAATTAATTAAAGGAGAGCCGAAGTGAGTTAAATCTTTTCAAGTGTTGTTATGACGCAGAACAATTTCGTTTAACATCTAGTTAATATTAGAACAATTTAAAATAAAAACCCTTTGTTATAATTTTAATCACATTATTACATTAAGTTGTTGAAGAATTTGTAATAACAGATATTAAGTAAATTATATTTTCTTCAAAAAATTTTTCCACACCCTAAACATAGTGTTGTTTTTCATACATTTAGTTATTTTGAGGAGATCGGACTATTATCTCCTAATTCGACGTTTTCAACGTTTTGCGATGTTTTGCGTCAATTAATGCACAATACGCAGCCAAGTGGCCACGCTGCATAGAAATGTCAAAGGAAGAAATGGAATTGAAATAGTTGAAAATGAAAAAATTCTCAGCGTAGATCGTGAAAATATTGCGGAAATGTTTGGTGAAGAATTTGCAGAACTGCAAATAAAATATCAGTGGAAACTTCAAAAAGATTTGTTCAATAAAATTTCCAAGCAATTAAATGCTTTGCAGTGAGTGCTCTACGTTTAAAACATATCAAAAGTGCGTCAGGTACTTGGTTGCACGGTTGCTGCAATAGTCGTGGAAAAGGCAACGTGAAAATCTAAAATAAATCATACATATGCTAAAATGCCGTCAAACGAAGTGGTGCAACAGTAAAAAAGCAAATCACACAGCAATTTCGACAAAATAAAGATATCACGAGTAGAAAGACAGTAAAACACAACGCGCGCACTCCAATAAAATTTGCATTTCCAAATTGAACACATATATATTTCGTTATTCCTTTCAATATATTCGGTCGTACACGGTCATACGTTCGAACGTGTTTTCCGGCGCTGGTACGCTGTTTTGGTGGACGCGCAACACGTAAATTATATGCGAAAATATGGGTGGTTGCATTGGCATACACAGCACCGACAATGAGACAGTCAGTGTGTCTTCAGCGAGTTTATCGAGGCCACCAACAGGCGCGGGTGAGTGAACGCGTTTATGGGTGCATTATTATCCACCAGCGCAAGCAGTGCAAGATAAACTCAGATACACATATATTGTACCGCAATTTCTATTCTTTTTCGTAATTAGGCGGCGCCCAAACGGGTCCATCGCGTAAAAATCGCCCACTGTGCAATGAGACAATACGCTGGCGTTCCGATGTGCCATTGACGGAGGGTCAACTACGTTCCAAACGTGATGAATTCTGGGATACTGCGCCGGCGTTCGACGGTCGCAAAGAAATTTGGGATGCGCTGCGGGCAGCCACAAACGCGGCGGAGGAGTTAAACTTCGAAATGGCGCAGGCAATACTTGACGGAGCGAATATATCGGTGCCCAATGGGTATGTTTGCATTAAAGTTGTGCACCATTATTTTGTCAAAGTAATGAAGACGTAGAGTCATTTACTAATGATGTTGTTATTGTAGCGGCAGAAGTCGTTTGCTAATGTCTTTTATAACTGATTACGCATGGGTGGTTATAGAAAGTGATTTTGGGAGACTTATAAGTATTTTTTATTATCTAGTGTATTATTCATTTTGGTATCAGTACTTAAAACCATAACAAATATTGCAATGTGACCAAAATAAAAACACGTCATGCGGCGTCTGAGTGTGTACATACTTATTTAACTGGGATTTGTCGCGCCTACGCATAATTTCAGAGAAATACACAAACAAATTTAACGTCGAAATTTATTTTACTTCAATACCATCGTTTTCTATATTAATAAGTCATGACTTCCTATTACTCCTTGACTGTAGGTCGAAAGTTAATTGATGTATTTATTCTTTATCGCCGTTTAATCATGGATAAATTTACATACAAATTTACCTATGTGCATACAAGTGTTAGTGTATCATAGCTTTCGGTGGTTATACAGTGCATAGTGCGTCAAACATTAGGCAAAACTTTGGTAGTAAATGCTAATCGCTCTCTTTTTTGTTTTTGTATTCTGATTGCAAGAAATTAGAATTGGTGTTACCCCAATTCTTGTCGGAGCCGTTTATTTAGATGTAAATATGCACAGATATTTATGTATATTGTCTAAATATATAAACAAATGTAAACATAGAAAATCAATATACATACATATGTACATATTGCGTTAGTGCTGTTGACTAACACATACTCATAGGTATCATGGTTAGTGGATAGGTCATGCAACACTAATCAAATGTCAATCTCGCCTAAATTTGTTAGTGGCGTCTATGTTCCATTATTCGTGACCAACAACAAGTAAACGCTCATCATTAAGTAATATATACTGGAACATTAGTGAAATTAGAAAAACCGGATTAAACTGTGTGTTTTACGTCTCAATGTTTGCTTAGTGAAATCAATTGAATTTAAGTTTGTGCCTTTTGCTTAGCAGCAGTGCGAAATCAAATAAAAACATTTTTACAAATTATTTGTGTTACAAAACTTAAATTCTTCAATTTTATTTATCAATTTGACGTGTAATGTTTTATACCCTCCAATTGTGCACACCCTTAACTTTAAAAGCACACAAAGGTACACTTGTGTGGTACATAAATCATTATCATTTACATTCAATAACCAAGTTAATCAGGTGATAAAAACTTATACAAACGACCGTTGAGCAGAGATTCGATTAGTGAGCGCACATGCAAATAGGCACTTGTACATATATGTATATTTGTAGACTTGTAATTTTATTCGCTAATATCATATCTAATATTTTAATATTCGCTTTTATAGTTATGGTATATATGTATATCATCATAAGTATATATTTTTCATCTTTTCTTTGAATACCATTTGCTACATTCATAACAAACATTTTTAAATGTTTATACCCCGAATAGTGTATAATATATTTAATTTGCTGTGAATTTTATAACACCTAGCAGGAAACGTCAAAGACCGCATATATCACCCGATCAGAATAATATTTAATATATAAATGATTAACGTAGCGAGATGAGTCGATTTAGCCACCTCAATTACCCCAATTTTTTAAATAATTGTTTAATAGTCCACTGGATTTAAGTTTTTGTCTTTGTTTTTGAATTTTCTATGCAATATTTCTAAATAGTTCTCTGCTCCTAAAGAATACAACTCTATCGCTAAAGGGAAGTTATGCTCGTGCTTAATTGCTTTTGCATTTATTTTATAACAACGAAAAGTATTCAATAAGGAAATTAAAAGTGATAAGATAAAATTTAAATCGAATTGACGACTAGACTTAAAAAATGCTGTGTGCCTGTTTTTACGCTTGAAAGTAAATAAATACATATTTATGTATGTCTACAAAGCTGAAATTTCACGTTTACATTATGATTAAAATACATATTTCTAATATAAAAATCAAGAGTATCTATATATTTTGCATATAATCAGAACACGTTTAAGCGAATAGAGTTCAAGCTGGCGCTGTTTTGCACATTTGTTATGCAAGTTTTAAATTTTGGAATATAAATTCTGCAATTCTCTGCAAATTTTAGCATATTTAATTAAAGAATTGGTAATGAAGTGTGAATGTGTGCTATTGGAAATAAAAAATCAAATGTCATTTTCTTGTTTCGATTGCTTTTTACTTTATTTCCCTCCCACGTAGCTGTATATGCTTTTCACTTCAAATAAAGCAAAGTACATTATATCCTCCTGGCATTTTTGTGTTAATTTCCCACTATCATATTAAAATTGCATGAGATTTTTATTGATTCCCTCGTATGACGAATGGACAAACTTAGGGGCAGTAAGTGCCGCCCAATAAACCCAACCAACTGTGCAGTTGTGGTGCTATTTTCAAAAGTGTGAACTGCGGCGTATGCAAATAAAAGTTTTAATTCCATTTCATTATCGACAGCTAGTGTAGAGAGTTTACCCGGCGCATGCCATAACTTGTGCCACACGTTGTGTGGATGTATGTGAATATACATTGACAAGGTCACTGGCTGTGAGTGTAGAGCGTGAGTAGTCTCTTTTTGCGGGAAACATATATAAATAAATAAATAAGCGCGCATTTAATTTTGTAAGAGCAAGTTAGTTGTAAGATTTTTTTCGAAAACCTAACCCTATTTTTTTACTATAATTTAGTTTTGCTCAAGCTCCTGTTGTTCACTTATGAAGGATTATACATATTACCTTTTTATATTCTGTATATGGATTCCACCCTATATTTTGTGTAAAAGATGAGCCCTTAAAATTATTGATTCGAGAGTTACAAGTTGCCTGGACAATTTCCTGGACCTTGCAGTTATTTGAGTACACATCCGTTATCCGCACCTGCTTTTGCTGTAAAACTGTTTGCATTACGTCAGCGTATTGTAGTAGCGATTGCACCCTAGGCTCAACTCGAGTTTAATTTTGGCCACGGCGAGATAAGATTGGGAATTGCATGAGATAAGCGTGCAAATGCGATTATTGCATATGAAATTCTTTGTTGAAATGTTTAATAGAATTATAACAAATCTTCATTTGCATATTTTGTCTCACTTTTTTTTTAGAAAATTTTGTATCATTCTTAGTTTCAATGTAGTTTGAAACCGAAATTCAGAATATCTAGTATATATTGAGGTTAACTCAATTTATACCTCACATTTGTCTGATTGAGCTTCTTTTAAAGAAATATCTTCACTTTGGGAAAAATAATTATAGTGGAGAAATGTAACGAATCTAGTATATATAAGAACTAGGCGCCAATTTATTCTCAGAAATAACCAAAAAGTTAATAACTATACATAGAAGGACGTTAAACCGTAAGATTCATAACGACCGTTTCAACATAACGGCAACGAAATTTAATATCACCCAGCAGTGTCAACTCGTTAACATTCTTTTATGTCGATAAACAACAACTAAGAACTGATTTTTTTTTTTAAATTTTCATAAACTTTCGAAAATTGGATTAAGTTTAAATCAATCTTAATAAGATAAATCCTTTACTTTTCCTTCTGGGTGTTAGAAACTTTGTTGGAGAGAGGGATCTAATGTCATACATAGCAGAATATTCGTTCTTCACAGGTTATGAAGAAATACTTGATTTTTGTTATTCATATTTTATATGTGGTGCAATTTTTTACTTATTAAACTTTTACAAACACTTGGAAATATACATATGTATGTATGTATGTACGCATGTATGTATATAACACCTAACAACCTATTACTCTATAATGCTACTTTGAATTCACCGATATTAATCGTTGAATTAAAATTATAAATCATTGCTTCTAAAATCCCTGACATTTATATGTACATATATATGTACATTTGCGTACTGTATGTTAATTATCGGACAGCTGTTCTCATACTATATTTCATTGTAGTAATACAGTTATAAATTGTTACTACTGATTCGTATCAGTGAAAGTTAGTTTTGACTGCGCTATTTAATCGGCAATTTGTTTTTAGCGATAATTTGTGTTATAAAACGGAAATAACTTGCATCATAAAGTCTTGGAAAAACAAAACTCTGAGGTTTTGTGGAAATCTACTGAGACGTTTATTTGTCATTAGTGATTTACAGAAGAATGAAGAGAATTTGAAAAATGCAGTTTATTTAAAATGAAATTGTCTATGTTCTGGGTCTAAACTTGTTCAGTTATTTATTTGTTAGAGAGATGAATAATTCAAGTTAGTTGCAAAAAAACTTTGCTGCTATTAGTATTTGACAGCTGCTTAAAAAATATAAAATAAAATAGAAATAAATATAATGAAAAGTACTTTTCAAAGATATTTGAATAATTTTCCTTTTATTTTTGTGGGTTAATCAATTAGCTTGAGCTTGATTAATTAAGATCTACACTAGTATGTTGACAGAAAAATTCGGAACTTTAGGCTTTAAGTTTATTTCGATCGTGATAAACATTTCAAATCCATCACTAATTTAGTCAATTAGCAAATTTTATGTAGAAAATGTGTATGTAAAATTTATATCTAGTGAATTATAAAATGTTTAAAATTTAAAATTAGTCAATTAGAAAATGTTTAAAAATTAAATTTAGTAAATTACCAACTTTTATGTAGAACTTGTTTATGTGAAATTTAATTGACCATGCTAAATTATGGGAAGGAAGTATGGGAATTAAACACGGATATCTCAAAAGCTGAGGGACTGCTTCTCATATACCAGATGCATTTTTTTGTGAAAATTAAATACTCATTTTGAAAGAGAAAGTGAAAAAATATACTCAAAGTAGCGACCATTGGTTTTTACATATTTTGTCCTCCTTTTTGGCAATTTGTGGATACCATGCCAATGGAAATGTCCGTCTTTTGAAGCAAACCAATCAGACATTTTCGACTCCTGCGTAAGAGTCGAACTGCTGCTCAGTCAATGCGTGTCCCATTGATGAAAACAAATGGTAATCGAAAGGCGGGTGGAGTAACAGTTCCCAGCCAGGTACTTTGAATGCAACCTGAACCGATTTTTTCTTTGTGTGCAGATGCATTGTCGTGAAAGAGAATTACTTTATCGTGTCTGTTGGCCCATTCTGGTCGTTTTTCGATCAATGCATGTTTCAAATTGATCGTTTGTTATCTGTAGCGATTAGTATTAACAGTTTCAAAAGGTTTTAGAAGCTGATTTTATGCCACACGCTTCTGATCCCACCAAACACAGAGCATTTCCTTCTCTGTTCGATCTGTTTCTGCAGTAGATGTTGGTGGCTGTGCCGGATTAACCCATGTTTTTCTCCGTTTAAAATTCTTGAAATAAATCCACTTTTTGATCGCCGGTAAGAATTTGTTGCAAAACTGAATTTCTTTTGTGTCTTTGAAGAAAAATTTCACAAATATTTTTTTTCCTTTTTCCATTTGTCTTTATTTCGAACCAAGTGACACCCATGTGACACCCATTTTGGATTTTTTCGCATAGTTATCGAACATTCTGAAATTATTTGTTGTGCAAGTTTGCTTATGACTCAAAGTATCAGCTTCATCCAATATTGCTTGCAGTTCGTCGTCTTCACACTTTTTTGGTGGTCTTCCATGTCCTTCATTTCTCATATCAAAATCATTATCGCTGAACTGTTGAAACCATATTTTGCATGTTGCTTCTAATAGAGCATGATCACCATATGCCTCCATAAACATTCGATGCAACTCTTTTCTTCAAATGGAAACGAAAAAATGAATGCTTTCCGCAAATCATAACTTTTTGGTGCAAAATTTGACATTTTCAGCACAATCAAAAAAGGTTATTGAATATGTTTGACATACATACATATGTATGTATGTCATGCCAACCAAACAGAAAAACTTATGGCTCATTCACAACAAAATGTTCCCTACCAACACATTTAAATCGAAACGATTACTTCATACCGTTATATTCAGACGGACATGGCTAAATCGATTCCACTCGTCATGCTGATCATTTATTTAAACATTTTAAAAATTTTATTTTTATATTTATAAATTTTTAAACGTTTAATTTATTTTATCTTTGGTTATTCTCCTTGACAGTTACCTCACAGAATGTTATGATGAACTTGGCACACAATACAAAGTGCCAATATACTGTCTGTCTTATCCTATAAATATCGTTAAAGAGGAGAATGGACGTGATTCACCAGCGGAATTCTCAGAGCCCGTCGACGGTGGCACTGAAGTATTCCTAAAACTGCGAATATCGTCCACAATGTTGGATGTCAAATTACCAGTATATTCAAAAGACACTGTGGGACAGTGCAAAAAGAAATTGCAGGTAAGTGGCCACCAACTCTCTATCTATACATGAATGTGCATCCCATATCTTCACTTTTCTCGCGTTTTAGGCTGTGGAAGGCATCGACGCCTGCTGTCAGCGTTGGTTCTACAGTGGCAAATTACTTGGCGACAAAGTGCCCATAGACGAGTGCAACATACAGAACGGCTATGTCGTACAGGTCATTGTCAATACGGAGCATTACAATCACGATAGCAGCACAATTATACCGGTTGCGAGCTAGCCAAGTGTTAACGCTAATGCAAAATGTAAAAAAATATTAGCAACGATTACAGCAACAGCAGCGACAGCAACGACAATGTCAATGCGAACGCTAATAACAACAACAACAACAACAATGTCGAAAGCCACAACAG